>NC_090906.1:22823-72456 GCF_040956055.1 Brachionichthys hirsutus | reverse complement strand
CAGGACAGACGCGAGCTAGCATGATTCAGCAGGTAGCTAAAACAACGTCGGCTTATTGATCCCGAGGTTTAGAATTCAACCTACGGGGGTCAGCCGGTTGTCATGGTTACAGACTCACATTTAGCCGCAACATGAATAAAGGGTTAGCTAGCATCCCGCCTACGTCCAGTTGGTTAGCTAGCATTGATAGCTAAGACCCGCCTCCGTCCTGCTACGCTGCCTGTTCTCTCATCTGATTGGCTGCCGTAAAACGCCGAGGAAGACGAGTAATGCCGTTAAGGCTGAAGGAGACGTCTGCTTTGGTTAGCTGAATAATCGTCATGGCGACGCGTATCCTCAGAGGCGTTGTCTTGTATCCGGGCAGACGGGAGCAGCTGCTGAATATTCATGAGCGCTCGCTGCTCCGTATTCCCAGCCCTCGTGTTGCAGAAAGTTTACAAGAGACGCTCGGTGTGGGACAAACGTCCCGCCGTCTCCCGCTCAAAGAGGAGGAGCCGCTCCTCATCACGCCGTCACCTGGGGCGGAGGGGAGGGCCCGAGGAGGAAGGGCTACCCGGTTGATGGCGTTCCTGTGGGAGCTGCGGGACGCTGGACGTCATCGTTGTCTTCACTTGGACTAAACCACGACGGCGCCGGGTGGACAGCTTGACTCCTCCCTCCTTCGCTCCGCCTCCTCCCTCCGATTGACATCGCGTGCTCTTCCTCCTCATGAAGATCCCGCCCTGACCTCTCCGGGCGACATTCTTCCCATTCACCGCTTCCTTTGTGGCTGGAACGCAGGCGATGACTCTCCCCGCCGTAATGGACGCCCACATTGGACGCCGTCTTTCCGTCTTCTCTCCTCCTTGTTAGGAGGAAGTGGAGCGGATCGTGTCCCGAGGACTGGAAGCTCGTCCCATCACGAATCAATTTAGAAGGGAAGCCATCTTTTTGGGTTTCCTCTGTCCGACCGGATTGATGGACCGGCCCGGCGCCGGACGGAGACGCCGTTTGTGTCCTTCAGGACGACGGCAGGGAGAAGCTCCCGCCGCCGGCGCCGCTTAAAAGCTTTCAGTCATGTCACGCCAGTCGTTGCTGCGGTGAAACAGTCCGGGTTCACGCGGGGAAACAGTCCGGGTTCATGCCATCAAACAGTCCGGGTTCGCACAGGAAAATAGTCCGGGTTCACGCCTTGAAACAGTCCGGGTTCACGCCGTGAAACAGTCCGGGTTCACGCGGGGAAACGGTCCTTTGTGTCTCGTGGCGCCGCGTGACCTCGTCCTTCATCTGTTCTACCTGTAAATCTCGGCCAATCAGGTTTGGCGTTGTCTCCTCCTATTTCTGCCTCCACTTGACTCCTCGTTGGTTTTAGCTGCTCCTCGTGGCGCCTCCTGGTGGAAGGAGGAGCCACGAGGAGCAGCTGGTTTACGGGCCGTCGATGATGTCGCGCTCGCCGTCCATCGACTCCCACCTCACAAACCGTTTTATTGAGCCCCCGCCCCCGTCAGCCTTGAGGAGGCGCAGCCTGACAGATCGGGGGGGAGGAGCCAAAGGAGTGATGCGTGCTCACTTCCTCTTCATCGCTCTTATTCGAACCTTCCTTCTTGGCGAGCGGATCTGTGTCGTACGGCGAGTCCGGCTGATTAGCGTGGGCGGTAACATCTTACATCTTAGCGACTAGATAGCATGTTGCTAAGGAAGATCACAGGATCAGAGGCGGGCTGTATGTTGAGCTTAATGCTAGCGGAAATGCTAAGCTAATGACATCCAAGCCTAGTTGTCTCCAACTAATGGTAGCCTGTTCAAAACGGTAGCCTGCTGAACACAGCTGATGCTAACATGGTAGCCTGCTGAACACGGCTGATGCTAACATGGTAGCCTGCTGAACACGGCTGATGCTAACGTGGTAGCCTGCTGAACACGGCTGATGCTAACGTGGTAGCCTGCTGAACACGGCTGATGCTAACGTGGTAGCCTGCTGAACACAGCTGATGCTAACATGGTAGCCTGCTGAACACGGCTGATGCTAACATGGTAGCCTGCTGAACACGGCTGATGCTAACGTGGTAGCCTGCTGAACACGGCTGATGCTAACGTGGTAGCCTGCTGAACACGGCTGATGCTAACGTGGTAGCCTGCTGAACACAGCTGATGCTAACGTGGTAGCCTGCTGAACACAGCTGATGCTAACACATTGCAGACTTGCTAGTCTTTTGGAAACGACCTGTTTTATAATCCTCAATGATGTCGTAGCTGCTGGGTAGCAGAATGCTAACAGTCATCCTGTGCTAGCACCCTGCTAACACGCTAACCTCATCCTCAGCACGGCTTTTCTGTTGCTCCTTCTAAACTCTAATGACATTTAAAGATATATTTCTGTCCGGAGGAGGTCTCTGTTTCCATGGAGACCAGATGTGATTAATGGGATGGAGTGATGAGGGGAGGAGTTGGCAGGATCTCCTCCTCCTCCTCCTCCTTCTGGACGCAGCCTCCTTCCAGCTGCAGCAGGAGCAGAGATGGAGATCTGAACCGCCTTTCATTTGACTCCTGCAATAACTGTCCGGAGGAGGAGGAGGAGGAGGAGGAGGAGGAGGAGGCGGCTTCAATGTGGAATCAACCTGTATGAAGAATGAAGCGCGCGCACACACACACACACGCCTCCTCCAGGTTGTCGGGTTAATAATTCTCGTGCGTTTCTGGCCTCTTGTGTGTTCTCCTTTATGACATCTGAGAGGAGGCGCCGCCTCCTTAATGAAGGAGAAGATGGATTGATGCTGGGGAGGCGATTGCTATTCAGGAAGTCCTCCGTCCGTCCGAGGAGGGACGACGGGACAGGAGGCTGATGATGGGCCTCCTGCTCCTCCTCCTGCTCCTCCTGCTCCTCCTGCTCCTCCTGCTCCTTGTTTATGGCCGGGATGTTTTTTCCGTCCCGCTCCGTCCCGCTCCGTCCCGTGTCTTATTACATGCTAGGTGGTTCTCGCTCGTCCTAACGTCCGTCAGATGGTTGCTCACCTCAGCAGGGGGCGGCGTCCCACGGGAAGCTCCGCCCCACTTCGGGCGCCGGTTTTCCCGTTTTATTTCTTCCCTCTGTAATTAGCAGCGGAGAGATTTATCCGAGAGTTCAGTGTAATTATGGGAAGGACGTTTGCTTCATTAGTTTAGCGCGTTGAAGCCGTCCTCGTCCGTCCTCGTCCGTCCTCGTCCGTCCTCGTCCGTCCTCGTCCGTCCTCGTCCGTCCTCGTCCGTCCCGTTCCAAGGTCAGCGAGAGGACGCCGTCCTCGTCTGGAGACGGGCGGGGACGTTCCCGGCTGGAAGTTGGAGACATTTGAAATTGAAAGCATTTGTGGTTAAAGTTTGTTGGGGGCGGGGTCAAAGTGAGGTGCTTAATTATTGTGGGTGTGGTTAAGGCGTGGCATTAAATCTAAGTCGGGCGTCCTCCTGTGGGCGCCGGCGCTAATCGGCGCTGTCGTTCCTCTGACTGATGCTAATGGCTCTGAAATGACCCCCCCTCCCCAAATAACCAATAGACACGGATTATTCTAGAACTATCAATCAGGCTGATTGAATATTATTCTGCCGCGTTTTATCGCCTCAGCCGTAATAAAGCCGACGCCCTGAAACGCAGCCGTGCGGATTCAGAATCTTCATGAACCCGAAACGATCAGCTCGGTCTTTGATTGTGCTGATCATTTAGCCGCTAGCTGCTAGCTGCTAGCTCGTAGGACTTCAAATCACAACTCTTGTGACGGGGGCAAAACCCGGCCAAGTAAGGAGGCGTGGCCTACGACGACGTTTAGCGGGACGTCTTACAACGTCCTCCTGAGACGCAGCCTGGTTGTTGTAGTTCCCGGTGTGAGCCTGGTTGTTGTAGTTCCCGGTGTGAGCCTGGTTGTTGTAGTTCCCGGTGTGAGCCTGGTTGTTGTAGTTCCCGGTGTGAGCCTGGTTGTTGTAGTTCCCGGTGTGAGCCTGGTTGTTGTGGTTCCCGGTGTGAGCCTGGTTGTTGTAGCTCCCGGTGTGAGCCTGGTTGTTGTGGTTCCCGGTGTGAGCCTGGTTGTTGTAGCTCCCGGTGTGAGCCTGGTTGTTGTAGTTCCCGGTGTGAGCCTGGTTGTTGTAGCTCCCGGTGTGAGCCTGGTTGTTGTAGTTCCCGGTGTGAGCCTGGTTGTTGTAGCTCCCGGTGTGAGCCTGGTTGTTGTAGCTCCCGGTGTGAGCCTGGTTGTTGTAGTTCCCGGTGTGAGCCTGGTTGTTGTGGCTCCCGGTGTGAGCCTGGTTGTTGTAGTTCCCGGTGTGAGCCTGGTTGTTGTAGCTCCCGGTGTGAGCCTGGTTGTTGTAGCTCCCGGTGTGAGCCTGGTTGTTGTAGCTCCCGGTGTGAGCCTGGTTGTTGTAGCTCCCGGTGTGAGCCTGGTTGTTGTAGCTCCCGGTGTGAGCCTGGTTGTTGTAGTTCCCGGTGTGAGCCTGGTTGTTGTAGCTCCCGGTGTGAGCCTGGTTGTTGTAGTTCCCGGTGTGAGCCTGGTTGTTGTGGTTCCCGGTGTGAGCCTGGTTGTTGTAGTTCCCGGTGTGAGCCTGGTTGTTGTAGCTCCCGGTGTGAGCCTGGTTGTTGTAGTTCCTTTATTTATCCTCGTTCTGCTGACTCCACGCCGGCTTTCGGGCCGCTCCCCGCCTCGCTTCTCTCCGGGGAGCGCCGTTTGGCAGTGCGACTCTCCGTTTGGCAGTTCGCCGTCTCCGTGCTCGAGCGGGGCAACGGTCGCCAATTGCAAATGAATTTAAGTGGAGATCTGAGCGAACGTCTGTGTTTTGGCAGGCAGGTGAGCGGCCGGCTGAATTCTGCATGCAAGCAGCGACCGCCGGGGGTCCGTGGGCGGGTGCTGCGCCGCCACGCCACATCCGCGCCGCAGAAAGCTCGCTGCAGCTGGGTGCTGCTTCATACATGCTAATACGGCTGAAGCTAAAGTTAGCACTTCCCGTTCCGGTTGGAAACTGCTTTCTGAACCGGCGACGCCCGTTCTCGGCCCGCCTTGTTTGTTTACGCCCAACAACATGAACGGTTTGTGAGTTTAATGTCCTGCAGGCGTGAACTTTAGCCTCGCGGCGCAGTGGCTAGCGTGACGGTTAGCGTGTTAGCGACAGTTAGTGCGAACCCGGACTATTTGAGCGTTTGTGTCCGAGGAACTCGGGACCGGGACAGAAGTCGTCCAGACGCTCGTCGGCTGTAAACGGGGCGTTCTCCTCCTCCATTCATTCTTCAAACAAGGGATTCCTTTTGATCCGGATCCCGTTGACCTCCGTGTCGGGACACCAGATTGATGCTCGATGCGGGACGGTCTGTTTACAATCCACGAGGGAGGCGGAGCTAAAGACGTACCGTAGCACCAGGTACTTCTCACCCAATGGAAAACCAATACAGGTGAGGAGAGGCGGGCCCACGCTCACCAAAGTCCAGCTCGTTGCTCCGGAGGCGGGATTTAGCGCCACCGGATTTGTAAAAGCCGAATGTTTGAATCCAGATTTTAATGACAGATTATCTGCAGATTAGCGGATTAGCATCCTAATCCGGCGTTTTCCAGGATGTTTGCTTTAAATATCAGCGCGGAGGAAGAGGAGGAATCCTTCATCTGTGGGGGAGGGTGGGCGATCAAAGATCGGGAAGAGTTTCACTTCCTGATGGGAAGATCATTCAGACGGATCCGGAGAGGAGGCGGCGTTCCCGGCGTTCCCTGGCGTTCCTGAGCTGATCCCAAACCTTAAAGACGAGCAGCCGATCGGTGAACCTCCGGGATCGTCTGCAGGGAAGCTCGTCTCTTCAGAACCGGACAAACATTCCGGGATTCACCTGCTGCGGGAACGCTGGCTCGGAGACGGGAAGAGATGGAACTGGATGTCGGATCGGAATCTCCACGGATGGGTTTGAGCAGAATCTGATGAGTCATCCTTCGAGGGAGGGCAGGGACACTTCCTGTTAGCTTAGCCGTAGCCGACACGACGATCCCGCTCCGAACATTCCGTTGGAGCGGAGACGGTTCTGATGATTTACGAGACGTTTAATTAAAGCGGCGCCGGCGGGCCTCGGGGCAGAATAGCAAGCGGGTTCTTCATTCCAGGAACGGCGCCGAGAATCACCTTCCACAAAGACGTCAGGAACGCCGGTCAGGAACGCCGGTCACGCCTCGGACGGCTCCATCAGAACCAGACCCGATGGCGGTCTCACTGTCCTTAACATCCAATATGGTTGATGAACGGCACCGTCCCGGCCCGGAGCAGGAAGGTGTGTTTGTGAAGGTCTCGGCGCCGCAACAGAACCGGTCCGCTGCATTCACGCCGGACCCACCTGTATCCATGACGACCAGGATGACGCCACATTACCGTGTTTTTGATTTGACTCCGAACGCAACACGGCGGCGTCGCCGGTTGTTTCGGGTCCGGTAGTAGTACTAGTAGTACTAGTACTAGTACATATACTATACTAGTACTTTAATGCTCACAACAAAATGTTCTTAAATCGTGTTTGTAAACCGGCGTTCCGGTGAAACGGGAATAAACATCTGAATGAAGCATTAAATCCGGTTTTACCGGTTTAATTAACGCCGAGCTCCGTCAGAAGGGCTGGAATTAAACGGGAGCGCCGTTAACGGGAACGCCGGCCGTTAAGGATGCTTCCAATTATCCCGCCTTCTGTCGGCGCCGTGAAAACGCCGCCCTGATCGGATTCGCCCGCCGTTTGTTGAGCGTCTTTGTTTCCTCCGGTCTGCCGAGAGGCTTCCGGTGAAACATCTGGCTTCCCAACCGGCACGGTCCCGGCGTTCCCGCCGCCGGGCCCGTGGAGCGTGGCAGAACTCCACCCACAGCCGACCCAGTCAGGGTTTCTGCACCGCTGGTCTAGAACCAGGATACAGGGCGGGACTCTGAGGGGGGGTCGAGTCTCTTTCATATGCGGTTCTAGCTCAGATCCGGTTCTAGCTCAGATCCGGTTCTAGATCAGATCGTGGTCATGTGACTTTGATGCGGAAGGCGCCGCAACAAAGACACGGATCTGCAAGGTTTTAGTTTATTCACACGAAGGAAGGAAGTCGGACCCAGACCTGCTCCGGGACCTCACCTGAGGACAGGTGTGCCTTTGAATCAGCTGCTAGCTACTACCAGACGCTAATGGCTGCTAGCTGCCTCCTGTCACGAGCTGCTAACTGTTAGCGTCTGGTAGCAGCTAGCAGCTACTAACGGCTGCTAGCTGCGGCGACCTGTCGTTTTTCGTAGAACGGTTCTACGTTCTGTTTTCCTTTGCAGAAATAAAACGCGTCCGTCCTTCTCGCTGCTTCGTTGGATATTTAACACCAAAGTATTTACGACACGAGGACACAAATCTTTATCTCTAAGAGTGAAGCAGGGCTTTAATAAATCCCTTCAGCCCCGCCCCCTCAGTGACCCTGACGTGACGCCTGATTAATGTGTTCAATTCTTCATGAATTCATCTCATGGCCTTTGCATTGTGGGTAACTGACTCGATCAGCGTGAGCCTTGGACTGATTTGCCTGTTAAAGCATCTCATTACTGGGGGGGGGGGGGTCCCATTTCACTATGTGAACCTGGACCGCTTCACTATGTGAACCTGGACCGTTTCACTATGTGAACCTGGACCGCTTCACTATGTGAACCTGGACCGTTTCACTATGTGAACCTGGACCGTTTCACTATGTGAACCTGGACCGTTTCACTATGTGAACCTGGACCGCTTCACTATGTGAGCCTGGACCGCTTCACTATGTGAACCTGGACCGTTTCACTATGTGAACCTGGACCCTGGTTCTCGCCTCGTTGGGTTCGTCTTTATTCGTGTGTTCAGTCCGTCGGGATTCCGACGCCAGTAAACTTCCCGGACCGCTGATGGAAAACCGGAACGTGAATCCGGCTGCCAGACCTTCCCAGCGGCCGCAGCAGGCATCGGGTCTTACCTGGAGGGTAATGGATCCGGGTCCGGCCCCCAGCCGGGACCGCTAACGGGATTACGTTCTCTGGTGAGGCTCAGTAAACCGGGTCGTGTTGCTGCAGTGGAATGAATCAGCTGCTAACATGCTAATGCTAACGGACGTGGCGGTACCAGGCTCCACCCCCTTCAGAACCGTTTCTTCGTCTGGAATATTCTCCTCCAGCATTGTATTGATCAACTAAAATGATCAATAAAGACCTGATCAGCGATATTGATTGGCTAACGGTTCATTGATTCTAATGATTAAATTCCCTGATTTGTTGATGACTGATCAGAAAATTATGTTGTTAAACCTTGACCTCTGATTGGCTGAACTGTTGGCATCCATTGTGGGCGTGGCTTCTCCACGTTTAAATCTGCTGCATCGACGTGTTTCAATGAGGCTGAAAACATTTATTTGTGAGTTGTGTAGAAATATGAGTGCATTACCCCCCGGCCCCGCCCCCTCTGCCCCGGCCCCGCCCCCATAAGCATCTTACAGAACAATGGCTTTTGTTTGCGCTGCAGATGAGCGGCCCTCGAGGACGCCGTTTAATGAACAACTAGGTCACGTACGTTGTTTCCTCCGTCCAGCGCCGCCAGCGGACGTGATGGCGGTCAAGGGGGTCCATATGGGGGGGGGTTACTATAACGGCGAGAAATGCTGCGTTTGTGCGATGAAGCGTTAAACCGTTCAGACAAGCTGCTAACGGAGGGCGCGGCTCATGAATATTCATAAGCTCCTTCTCTTTAAAGGCGACCATCAAAGCACGCCACAGAGCGACACGCCCCCTCATGTGGCTGAGCATCCCAGCCCCTCCCTCCCCAATCAGGTAGCTCAGGTGTTCCAGCTGTCACCCCGAGTGGTCCGGCGGACCGGACGTGTCCTGCTCAATAAATTAAGACTTTGATGTTTTGGAGTCTCCGCGGTAACGCGACGCTCCGACGTTTTCCGGGTTGTCCCGTCTTTTTTCAGAAAACAACGTCGTCTCCCGGAATCCGACGTGGCAGCTCCCGTTGCCCCCGTTGTCCCGTTGTCCCCGGTGACGAGCAACAACCTCCTTCCATCTTCGTGTTCGTTTCATTTGTTTTTACAGTGTAAACATTCCCACTCGGAACGTTTTGTTTCACGAAGTCATCGTTCGGTTTTAATTATAGTGATGAACGGAATCCAGATTCACGTTTTCTGTAGTTTTATTACCCAGAAACTACAAACATGGACGCAGCTGTTTCAATGCAACAAGCAGGCTGAAGCGTGTGAATGCGTCTTCAGAAGACAGCGGGACGGAACATATGGGACAGTCCCGCCTTTAGGGAAGCTGCCGCTCCAGATCGGAACGCCGCCGTGCTCGCCTCCTGACAGATGGAGGCCGCTCTCCGGTTTGACAGCATCAGAACCGCCCCGGGCGCCACCGGCGGGTTCACCGCGTTCGGTCTCGGGCTCTGGCGGCCGTCGTCTTCCTCAAACGACACGCCCCTAAAGGTGAGACGTCCAGCGCCGCCGGAAACACAGCGGTTTTCAGCGCTAACGTGGAGCAGATCAGCGCTAGCGTGAAGCAGATCAGCGCTAACGTGGAGCAGTTTTCAGCGCTAACGTGGAGCAGATCAGCGCTAACGTGGAGCAGATCAGCGCTAACGTGGAGCAGTTTTCAGCACTAACGTGGAGCAGATCAGCGCTAACGTGGAGCAGAGATCAGCGCTAACGTGGAGCAGATCAGCGCTAACGTGGAGCAGATCAGCACTAACGTGGAGCAGATCAGCGCTAACGTGGAGCAGAGATCAGCGCTAACGTGGAGCAGTTTTCAGCACTAACGTGGAGCAGATCAGCGCTAACGTGGAGCAGAGATCAGCGCTAACGTGAAGCAGATCAGCGCTAACGTGGAGCAGTTTTCAGCATTAACGTGGAGCAGATCAGCGCTAACGTGGAGCAGAGATCAGCGCTAACGTGGAGCAGATCAGCGCTAACGTGGAGCAGATCAGCGCTAGCGTGAAGCAGATCAGCGCTAACGTGGAGCAGAGATCAGCGCTAACGTGGAGCAGTTTTCAGCGCTAACGTGGAGCAGTTTTCAGCATTAACGTGGAGCAGAGATCAGCGCTAACGTGGAGCAGATCAGCGCTAACGTGGAGCAGAGATCAGCGCTAACGTGGAGCAGATCAGCGCTAACGTGGAGCAGATCAGCGCTAACGTGGAGCAGATCAGCGCTAACGTGGAGCAGATCAGCGCTAACGTGGAGCAGAGATCAGCGCTAACGTGGAGCAGTTTTCAGCGCTAACGTGGAGCAGAGGAAGGCGGAGACAAGCCGACGTTATTTTTAGAGCATCAAATGACAACAGAAGCTAACTTGTGACACTTTCACATGGAACCGGTCCAGAACATCCCCGAGAGGATCCAAAGTGGACCCTGAACCGCGTCTATTCTGAGGATCCGAACCGTCGAGGCTTTTAAGTGTCCCCGTCAACAAAGTCCGTCAAGCGCAATAAGAGGCGAGACGGACGGACGGCGAGCCATCGGGACATTTGTTCTGATGACTTATTCATTCCCGTCTTCCCGGAGTTTGGAACCTGTCGTCATGGCGACACCCAGCAGCTCACGATGCGATAAGTAATACCTGTTCCTACCTGAGGAGGCGGATCCTCATCAGTCATCATGAGGAATGAGATTCTCACGCGGAGAAACCGATCGGTTGCCACCGGGCCCTTCCCGGCAGCCCCCCCCCCCCCCCCCCAACACTCCATTAAAGGCGTCTAAAAATAAAAGATGGGCGGAGCCTTTCAGAAACACGGAGCAGAAACATTCAGAGTTTCTGGATTCTGGATCCGAACTCAAGTCGCTGTCAGAACGAGGCTAAGAACACTGGTCCAGTCCAGGAGGATCCGCTCCGGTTCAGGTGGATCCACTCCGGTTCTTGTGGATCCGCTCCGGTTCTTGTGGATCTGATCCGGTTCTTGTGGATCCGCTCTGGTTCTGGTGGGTCCGCTCCGGTTCTGGTGGATCCGCTCCGGTTCTGGTGGATCTGATCCGGTTCTGGTGGATCCGCTCTGGTTCTTGTGGATCCGCTCCGGTCCTTGTGGATCCGCTCCGGTTCAGGTGGATCCGCTCCGGTTCTGGTGGATCTGATCCGGTTCAGGTGGATCCGCTCCGGTTCTGGTGGATCCGCTCCGGTTCTGGTGGATCCGCTCTGGTACATTCATTCCACTGATGTCTAAACTTTTGTAAATTGTGACATCATAGCATGTTGGTGGCAGAATGAGCCTCATCGCCGCTGCGCCTGATTGGCCGTTGGTTCTCAGTATTATTGCCCCGCCCCCTGGGGTCCTCAGCTGCGGCCTGTTGTCCAACAGAGGGGGACATTCAGACCCGCTTTGTCCTCGCCTGCTCATCCCGCCGTTGTGAGCGATCAGCAAAATCCTTGTTGCTTGGCTCTGGGAGGGGCGTGGCCATGTCCCCCCCCCCCACACACACACACACTTTATTACGCTGACGTGTGTCAGCCTGACGGGGGAGGGGGGGGCTTTCGGTCTCATCTGTCATCCGGTCCAGACCCCCCCCCCCCGTGACCCCCCCACCAGTCTGTCCTCGGTCCAGCAGTGACCCACATGAATGTCAACCAGGCGGGCCTGATGCTAGAAACGGGCCGGCACCTGAGCCCCCCCGAGATCATATAAAACAGAATTTGTAAGAAAAACTTGTTCAATAAAGTTTTATTGAGATGATCCGGATAATCTCACGAATCAGCATCAAGTTGAGATTTCAAATAGTTATTGATTTAATCACAAATTAATCCTTTAATCAGCATCTCTTCATCTTAAAGGGAGGGGAGGGGCGGGGCTAAACAGATGATTGACGGGCTGGTGAAAGTCTTCCCCCCCCCGGGTGTTAATAAAACCCGAAGCTGCCAAATTACGAACATGAAAACGGCTCGCAGGTGTTCAGCGACCTTCAGTCAGCGATTGTTCATCGCCTCACGGCTCCAGTCGGAAAAGCCGGAACGCTGCCAAGGAGGAAAACATTCCGGGAACAAAGCCTCCGTCCGCGGCTGCGTACTAAATACAAAAATAAAACGTCCAGCCGGCGAGGACTTCATTACCCAGAACCCTCATCAGCAGCGATGAGGAAGAGGAGAGCCCCCAGAGGGGGGCGGGGCGCCGAAATGAAAGCAGAAGGGTAGAGGGGGCGGAGCCTGCTGGTGGCGTGAGTTATGATAAAGGAACGGCTTCAGCGGCCGCAGGTAGCATTAGCATCTCTGAACGCCGCCACGCTAGCATTGAAACGGAGGACAAGGAGCAACGGGAATAAACTGGGAACGCCCCCCGGGACCGGATCCCAAGGGACGGACCGGAGTGCTGGTGTCCGTCTGAGGACCAATCAGAGGCAGGAATGGATGTGATTGGCTGGTGATGTCATCAGGAGAAATTCAATTAAACTTAAATTCCATCTGTTTAAACATTTGGGATTTCTTTATTATAAATATTAACTGTTTTAAGTAACCTTTTGTAAAGCTCCGCCCCCTCTTTCTCCTGGAAGAACTGGTTGAAACAGGATTTTCTCGTCGTCATGGATACCGCTGCACTGTGTTTTCCTACCTGATATTTTAGGAGATAAAACTCTTCCACGGTTCCAGCAGCCGACCTCGTTCTCCAGCTCCCTGTGACCTTTGACCTCGGTGGAGGTGATGACATCACAGGCCTGTCCCATCTGGATCTTGGACCCGACTCAGGACCCGGATATTGAATTAGTGACGATTCGCTCCCGTTCGGATTAACGGAGCCGTGGTTTCCTGCGGCGAGCGTTCCCGACGCCGGTCCGTGGCGTTCCCGTGGAGTCGGACCCTGATCCGGTCTGAGTGTCTCCGTCCAGAGGTTCTGGAGCAAAGGTCCGAGGAGATCCAGGTTCTCGGGGCGGGTCTTCAGGTCCAGGTTCATAGATTCATGCTAGCTAACGCTGCTCGTAGCGTTACGCCGAACCCAGCGTCTCCTCTGCAGCGGAGGTTTGTTTTCCCAGCATGCCTTTGGGCTCTGAGCTTCATGCTAGTGTGTGTAGCGAGCGGTAAACGGTTTCTGTCGCCGTAACGCTCGGCCCCGAGGCGAATGGGTCGGCGCTGGGTGATGCGATGCGGTGACAGACCGATCAATAACGTGGGCGGGATCGGGTGATCGGGTGACATTTACTCTGAGAGGTATCGACGCGTTTACGGACGCGCGGCTCCTGAACGCCTCGTTGGAAGTTTTTACAGGCGTCAAAGCGTAAAAAGAATTCCTGGAAAAATATCAAATGTTATTGTGGCTATAAAGACGGACACCGGACCGGACCGGATCCGGACCGGAGCGGGACCGGAGCGGGACCTCCAGGCTTCCGTAGAAAGAACTTTGGCGCTTGGATCTGAGGATCCGGATCCACGTTTTTCTTGTTGGATTTCAGTTGATTGATGAGGTCATCACTGGGTCAAAGGTCACCAAACGCTATGACATCATCACATCCTATTGGTCTTTATACTGTGATCAATAACGGTGATTCAGGAGCTTTAATTTATCTCCACGGTAACTCGTCTGGTTGACCCGGTTGAAACGCGTACCTCTGGCTCCGCCCATCTCGTACCTGTAGAAACGAGATGGGCGGAGCCACAGAAGACGAAGAAATCCGTTTTATAATATTGATGATAAAACGAGCTCCGCCTCCTCAGGTCTGATGGTTTCATTGCGGTTCTGATCCAGAACCGCCGCGCTGGGAAGCGTGGCCTCGTCACTTCTATTTAAAACCCGTTTCCAGGGCCGACCCGCCGGCGCCGCGGTTCTGCTGACAAAAGTCTCTTTATCCCGATTCTGACTTTTAAGGTGACCCAGATAGAAAAACGGCGCCTCATCAGAACCCCGACAGAACCGGGCTTCAGACCCGTTTAAAGTCCTTGACCTGTGATCACTGGTTCTGTAGAGGAACCGGATCCTGGATGGTTCTGTCAGCAGGGGACAGCAGATTCTAACAGAACCGAGAACCGGGTTAACGACCCGGTAACGGCCCACATTGACTGTTGGCCCCAGAACCCGCTGAGAGGTGATTCGTTTCTGGTAATTTAACTCTTCATATGAAAACCACCAAAGCAGAACCGGGCCTGGAAGTGGACCCGGTCCAGCCCTGCGCTCCTCATCGGGCCGACATTAAACGGTTCTGAATGAATAAACTCATTATTCCGCCTCGGACTCAAACCGTGGAAGAACCAGAACCGTTTCACTGCGTGGACCTGGATCTAAACTGGGTTGTTAATGTGGACCGGCGCCACTGCAGGTGTTCCCTGTCCAGAACGGGTCGAACCTCCGTGGTGAAGGCGCCAGGCCGGAGGCGGGTCTACGGGTATTTACGGGACACGTGATTGGTGCTCTCTGTCCGGCGCCGCTCCGCCGGTACCGAGACGCAGCGGCGGCTAATCCTCCGGTGACCAATGAGATTAAACCTGCAGAGCGGTTTGTTGTTGTTGGCGCCGTGACCTTGGGCCGAGCGGTTCTGGTTCGGAGCGGATCGTTAATCTGGAGGAGTAAATTAGTTTGGGGCGGAGTCTATTAAGATTTAATGTCTCCTAACGGGCCGGTTCTGGATGTGATGACAGCAGGGAGGCTGATGGCGTCCTCGCCGCTTCTGTTCGGTTCTGTTCTGCTGGTTTGGGTTTGAACACGCCCTGCATGGGCGGAACCGGGTTGGCGTCGGTGCCTTCAGCAGCCTCGACCTTTTTCTTTAGCCCCGCCTCTTATGATAATGCGTTTGGAACATCGTGATTCATGGTCTCATCCCGGGTTCAGATAAACTGTAAATCAGTCGACGTCGCTCCGGCAACCGGGATAAACGTTGGACCGGAACGTTCCTGGAACCACGTCTTACATTTCAAACAGCGATTGAACGTAGTTTCCTTTTTGCTGACACTTGCTATTAACTTATTATTGGTTTATGCTAATTAGCCTCTTCTTTTTTTCCTCGCTTTAATGCGTTCATCTCTTTTCTAGAACTTCCTGCTCTGAGAACAAATCTCTCCCCAAACGCTCTCCCTGATGCTAGTAAAAATGTTAAGCTAACAAAAAGCCCAGTGCTCCTGTTAGCTGTAGCTATCCGCTGCAGACGTGCTAACTTTAGCTGCAGCTGCTAGATACATACGTGCTAACTTTAGCTGCAGCTGCTAGATACATACGTGCTAACTTTAGCTGCAGCTGCTAGATACATACATGCTAACGTTAGCTGCAGCTGCTAGATATATACGTGCTAACTTTAGCTGCAGCTGCTAGATACATACGTGCTAACTTTAGCTGCAGCTGCTAGATATATACGTGCTAACTTTAGCTGCAGCTGCTAGATATATACGTGCTAACTTTAGCTGCAGCTGCTAGATACATACATGCTAACGTTAGCTGCAGCTGCTAGATACATACATGCTAACGTTAGCTGCAGCTTCAGCGGGACACTAGTGGACAGACTTTCCCCTCGTTGTGAACGTTCGGGAGGATTTTTGTGTCTCCGCCCTCAAACTCGTCCAGAGCAGGAAGCGTTAGCATCCCTAGCGTCTCCTGCGAGGCCTCTCGGGTCGGCCTCCGGCCCGGCTAACGTTCCGTCCCCTCCGGCGTCCCTGTCGTCCCAGCGCTTTGTCTTCCGTCTCGGCTGCTTGCTCCCTGAACAAACAGCGTCCTCACCCTCCGATTCATTTTTCAAACTGGAGCTATAATACCTCCCCAGACGTAGCCCCGCCCCCCCCGCCGCTGCAGTAAGTGGAAAGCCCCGGCGCTTCCCATTAGCCTCCGGAGCAGGCTGTTAACCTTAGCCGTCGTAGCGTAGCAGGAAAATGGCTCTGGAGGGACGACTCCGTCACTTTCGGTCCGTTAGTAAAAGTTCTTAAAGGCAGAACCGGAGACTCTATTGTTCTTTGCTCGATCAATAAAACATTCGTCTCCACGTGTTGGGGCTTCCTGAATATTTCATCTCACCGCTTGTTTCCTTTTATCAGCCGAGTCGAAAGACAGATCAGGAAATCCGTTCCGCTCGCTGACTTTCAATTGTTTCCTTTCACGCGGCCCATTTGAAGCGAGGAAACAAAGTTATAGTCGCAGCGGGACCGGGGGCGGTTCTGGGTTCTGCTTTGGTTCTGGTCCTCCCGAATCCTCCGGGGACAAGATGTGGTGGTGGTGGAAACAGTCCAGGTCCACACGGTGAAATAGTCCAGGTCCACACTTTGAAACAGTCCAGGTCCACACAGGGAAACATTCCAGGTCCACACGGGGAAACAGTCCAGGTCCACACAGGGAAACATTCCAGGTCCACACGGTGAAACGGTCCAGGTCCACACGGGGAAACAGTCCAGGTCCACACAGGGAAACATTCCAGGTCCACACGGGGAAACAGTCCAGGTCCACACGGTGAACCTCTTGACCCAAAGGTGAAGGGTGACCGATGTCATCCAGGAAAGACGAGCCGGTGTTCAGGTGCAGGAAGCAGGAAGTGCATGCTGATTGTTCAACAAGAAGAAGGTGATTCACACCTGGTGTGAAACAGGACGTGTTTTCATTAATATTAGTAGTGCTACTGAACAGCGCCACCTGGGTGTCGGGGGTTTAAACGCAGAATAATCCAGGGATGGATTCCGTTGGAACAGTTTCCGCTTTTCGTTCTTCGTCTCCTCCGTCCTTCCCGTAACGCGGCTTCCATTTAATCTCACCGCGACACATTAATGGCCGACGCCAGAGGCCCAACATACACGGCAATAAAAAGGGGTTGTATTCCGATCCGGCGTTCCGGCGAGCGTTATTATCCCCGAAGGGCAGCAATTAGAGCCGAGCCGCTGGATCCGGTCAAACACAAAGAAGGACGGCGAATGTGGACGCACAAATCAGCATAACGCGGGACTCCTCCCACTCAGTGATCCCCAACGTCCCCGTCCTGACGCGGAGACGGGGACGCCGTCCTTCGCTCTGACAGATTGACCAAAATGAATTTGAAGTTGATGCATTTTCACTCATTCCAGTCGTTTCGGATATTCGTCTTATTTTGCCGCGGGGGGGGGGGGGGGGGGTCGTTTTATTTAAAGAGAAGCCATCACTTCAGATTAAAATGTCTATAACCCTCCATGAAGAGGAGACGGAGCTTTATTGATCGGGGAATCTGCTGAAGTTATTGGATCTAACAGGAGAGAGAAGCTACAGGACTATTAGCCGGTTTAAAGGGACGCCGCGCCCCGCCCCCGGTCGACGCCTGCAGCCGGGGGCGGAGCCTGAACATATGAAAAGAAAGGATGCCTTTCGTTGTTTCAACTTCCTGTTTAATGTTTGTCATTGGCCGCTTCATTGACCATATATAGTATGCACTTCCTGTTGGTCTCCGGCGGACCTCCGGGCTGTTCTGGACCCCTTCAGGGACCCTGAACCGATCCGGGGTTACTCACTGAGGGGGGGTGAGTGATGTCAGACCTCCTCCTGATGGTGGCGTTCAGGAGGCGGCTCTGGTTTCAATCAATAGCTTCCTGTGAGGGCGGAGTCTCTTCTCCGGCTTCATTAGCTCAGGCTGATAGCTGCGACGGCAACAGTGGGAACGGAACGTTTCATCATTGATCCTTTATGGGATCCCATAAAAGCATCTGTAATTGAGTCCGGCTGGCGACTCATCCGGTCCAGCAGAGCTTCAGTCAGGAGCTGAGAGGGGCGTCCTCCTCCTCCTCCTCCCTCCTCTTCATCATGAGAACCTCCTGACCAGTGACTGGATTCATTATGAACTGGATCAAAGAGGATCAAACGACCAGCGTCCTCGTCTTCTCCGTTCAGCTAGCACTTAGCAGCTAACCTACAGAGAGCAACACATTCCTGCCTCATGAGCTAACCAATGCTAGCTTGGCCCGCGGTAGCCGCCGGTGCTAGCGTGTAACGTACCCGCTGGAATAATCCAGGAATGTAATCCGGGTCTGGCTGGGATAGAGAGGCAGAAATAGGACACGCGTGCCTCCCGGGGCTAGCGCTTTGTGTTGCGTTCATAGCTAATGGAATGCTAATGTGAGCCATTTTACATTTAGAGTCTTTGTTTGCATCAGCAAAAGTAGGAAAAAGGAAGTTAAAAGTCGACAAGGAAAACTGCAGCGGCTGTTTGTGTAGCGTAATCGGAGGCTTACGCCGGGACGGATGTAGCAGCGGCGCCGAGAGAGGCTCCGCCCCCCCCTCTTTTACTTGAAGAGACATTTATACACTTCAAACGTCCACCGTCCTCCTGTCCTCTGTCTTCCTCTGGACTTGGCGTTAGCTTTTCCGTTTGACAGCTTCCGTTCGGTCGAACATAAGTTGCTTGTAGCAGCTACTAGCCTATTACTGCTACTAGCTGCTACATGCTAATGTCTGCTAACTGCTACTAGCTGACTCTCCCGTCACCTCCACGGCTCGCTCCGTTGATCCGGATCTCCTGCTTCCTCGACTTGTCGGGTCTGAACCGGCTGCTTGCTGTGATTGGTCGAGGACGGACGGCTTCAGGTTGTTTTTTCTCTTTAAAGTCGGGCTAACGGTGATTTGAACGTAAACGTGGCGGTTGGAGGCGGGGTCTTTTTAAGTTGCACTTCTTCCTCCTATGTTGGGATGTTGCCCCGGCCTCGCCTCCTGATGCCCCCTCCCTGTTTGCCCCCTCCCCTCACACACATCTCTCCTTTATTATGGGCATTCCAGCGGCATGCGAGGCCTGATGCCCCTCCCCCCTCGGCTGAGTGCTGATGCCCCTCCCCCCTCGGCTGAGTGCTGATGCCCCTCTCATTCTCATGGATTTCTCTGAGGTAGATAAACTGCAGGAGGAGGCGGCTAATTCATCAATGATCTTTACCTAACCCCCCCCCCCCCCGTTCTCTGCCCGGAGGCATTGGACACTCCTACCCCCCCGCCCCGCCCCGCCCCGCCTCCACTGGAGTCTGCCCCGACACGTCCGGAGGAGGAGCAGGAGGAGCAGGAGAGTGGGGGGTGTCGGCTCCGACCGGAGCTCCGGAGCTGATTCCAGACGAGGGGGCGGGGCCAGAGGCTTTGTCTGTAGTGGAGGCTCGATTCACCACGGGGGGGCCGGACCGATCAGAACCAGGACTCAGACCGGGACGATCAGAACCCGGACTCAGACCGGGACAAGTTCACAAAGCTAACGAGGATCAGGGACGGAGCGCCGGAGGGTCGTCTGCTGCACCAGAACTGAAAGGAACCGACCCGGAGGGAGGCGGAACCGGACCGGAGGGAGGCGGAACCGACCCGGAGGGAGGCGGAACCGGACCTGAGGGAGGCGGAACCGACCCGGAGGGAGGCGGAACCGGACCGGAGGGAGGCGGCTTCAATGATAGAGCTGTTGGATTATGGGACGTTTCTCCGGGTCGGACCGCGGGGACGGGAAGCTGAGCCTCTGGCGTCTGTGGGCGGTTCTGATAAGTGCGTCGCGCTCGTTCTGATTGGCTCCATCGTTGGTCTTTGCATGAAGGTTCTGACCCGGGTCAGGTTTAAACGCCACCGGCTGCTACTTCCTGTGCACCTTGATCACGTGACTCCTGACTTCCTGTTTCTCTCCTCTTCCAGCTCTCGCCGGTAGAACTCCTCCCACCGGCGCCGACGTCTTCCTCAGTCCTTCGGCGGAGACGGACGGTCCTCCGCCGCCCGACCTCTACCTTCCCGCCAACTTCAAAGTGTCCAACGCTCAGCTGGCGTTCTTCCTGCGGGAGGCGGAGCCCGCGGGTCGGGGCGGCGCCGGCGCCGGCCAGCCGCTGCAGCGCTCCGAGAGCTTCGTGGTTTTCCAGACCAAAGCGCTCCCGGCGCTCAACGTCAGCTTGGGGCCCTTCTCCCGGGGACAGGCCGTGTCCCGGGACCTGCTGCAGCCCGCCGGCGCCCTGGACGTCCCGGGCCAGCTGACCGTTAACTGGAAGGTCCGGGCCTCCATCGTCCAGGCCCGGGTTCTGTCCAGCAGCCCGGCGGTCCAGGTGTTCTTCTACATCGCCGGCCGGGACTGGGACGACTTCGGGGCGCGGGACGAGCTCCCGTGCGTCCGTCTCCACGCCTTCCGGGACGTCCGGGAGACGAAGACGTCCTGCCGCCTGAAGGGGAACCTGGCCCAGTGCCTGGCCCGGTTGGACCTGCCGCCGTCCTGGTTCAACGCCAACGCGGCCCCTCTGGGCCGGAGGGACGGCGCCGGGCTCCCGGACGGGCTGAGCGGCGAGACCCCCCAGGCCGAGCTGTACTACACGCTCCACGGGCCGGCCCGGAACGGCGAGTGCAGGGGGGGCGGGGCTTCGGCGCAGCACCCCCTGCTGCGCATCGGCAGCATCGGCCTGTACCGGGCCGGGCCGGAGCCGCTGCTGGTGGACAAGCAGCTGGACCGGAACATGTTCCTCCGGCTGCCCGAGGCGCCCCTGAAGCCCGGCGAGACCATCCGGATCCTCCTGGTTCTGATGCCCAACGCCTCGCTGGACCGGTTCAGCCTCAAGTGAGTCCCCGAGCCGGGTCGGTCCAGACGGTCCGGGTCGGTTTATAGATGATAAATAATAAACACTCGATCGATCGGATCAATGGTGCTGATCAGACTCGGTTTAGCTGATCGAAGTTCTGTTAGAACGGAACCGGCATCCGGAGAATCCGCTCCTCTCCTCTCCTCTCCTCTCTTCCTCCTCCTCCTCCTCCTCTCCTCCTCTCCGTCTCCTCTCCTCTCCTCTCCTCTCCTCTCCTCTCCTCCTCCTCCTCCTCCTCCTCTCTTCTCCTCTCCTCTCCTCTCCTCTCCTCTCCTCTCCTCTCCTCTCCTCTCCTCTCCTCTCCTCTCCTCTCCTCTCCTCTCCTCTCCTCTCCTCTCCTCTCCTCTCTTCCTCCTCCTCTCTTCTCCTCTCCTCTCCTCTCCTCTCCTCTCCTCTCCTCTCCTCTCCTCTCCTCTCCTCTCCTCTCCTCTCCTCCTCCTCCTCCTCCTCCTCTCTTCTCCTCTCCTCTCCTCTCCTCTCCTCTCCTCTCCTCTCCTCTCCTCTCCTCTCCTCTCCTCTCCTCTCCTCCTCCTCTCCTCTCCTCTCCTCTCCTCTCTTCTCCTCCTCCTCCTCCTCTCGTCTCCTCGCCTGTCAACACGATCTTAAGGCCTCGAGGAGAAATGATTCTTGAGGAGAACCGCTGACTCCTCGCTGACTCCTCGCTGACTCCTCGCTGACTCCTCGCTGACTCCTCCTGGTCAGGAGCGATGATGAAACGCTCGGTAAATATGAAGCTTGTAACCGGATCTCTGGAGCGGAGCGCCGCTTTCATCTGCCCGGTGTCAACCCGGTTTAACACACCCGGTCCAGATCGGATCCTCGTTCCAGGGTGGTTCCGGGTCAGATACACCCGGTCCAGATCGGATCCTCGTTCCAGGGTGGTTCCGGGTCAGATACACCCGGTCCAGATCGGGTCCTCGTTCCAGGGTGGTTCCGGGTCAGATACACCCGGTCCAGATCCGATCCTCGTTCCAGGGTGGTTCCGGGTCAGATACACCCGGTCCAGATCGGAGCCATCCTCCATGTTTCTCTTGTTGTTGTGGGTCATAGCTTCTCTATGCTAACGCCAGCTAGCAGCTCTCGTCCTCTGATTGGTTCATTCATACCAATCAGAGCTCACCTCGGTGATGTCACTGCCTGATGTAAGACGCAGGGTTCTGGGGCGGGGCAGGGACGACCCACATTCAGCGCCGACGCTTCGTCGGGGACTTCCTGACCTCGGCCTCTGCTTCCTGTCGGCGCCGTCTCAGTGCAGAGCGTTTGGATGGCGTGACTCGGGACGTCTCAGCCACGGGGCACCTTGGTGTGACACATCGGGCGCCGTGGCGACCGTCTGTTTCTCAGCGCTTCATCTCCGAGATGAAAGACTCAGGCTGTCTGACTCCTCCCACCTCTCGCCGCTGTAATTTGAGGTCAAGCAGCAGGACGGGGAGCGTTTACCATCGTGAACCGCGATGTGGGCGGAGCCCCAAGGGGGAGGGGCTGCCAAGATTCTGATGAAATGGGCCATTTTAGCTCCGCTCCACTTTCCAGGTTTGGCCGATCCGGCTTCACCTGGAATGATTTAGAGACGGAAAGTGAACTGATCGGGTCCCACCTGGTGCTGATCCGGCAGGTGGGAGTCGGCAAGGTGACCAAAGAACCAGATCATGTAGATTACTGACGGGATCATGTAGATTACTGACGGGATTATGTAGATTACTGACGGGATCATGTAGATTTCTGACGGGATTATGTAGATTACTGACGGGATCATGTAGATTACTGACGGGATCATGTAGATTACTGACGGGATTATGTAGATTTCTGACGGGATCATGTAGATTTCTGACGGGATTATGTAGATTACTGACGGGATCATGTAGATTACTGACGGGATTATGTAGATTACTGACGGGATTATGTAGATTACTGACGGGATTATGTAGATTACTGACCAGTTTGACCATCACATAGTTCTGGTTTAGACTCCTCCTCCTCGTTGTGATGTCATTGTTGTTGTGAGGAAGTCAAACGGATCAATAAGTGGAATGATGACATCAGGAGGAGGCGGGCCTTTGTGATGCGTTCAGGCTCTGTGGGAAAATCCCCCGCATGCAGAAATGTAACAAAGCGTTTGTTCGTTCCCACGGCGACGCAGCTCTTTCCTTCCGTGTAATGGATTTGACGTTCTAAAGTTCGGTTTGATTTGAAAGCTTTGATTTCCAGATGAAAGGCCGTCCTCGTTCTCCTGATGCATGCTGGTCATTCTGTCACACCTTTGAAATGTTTAATGAACACCGTAACGGGCCGCGTGAAAGGCGCTAGCATCAACGCTCGGGCTGGCGAGCCGAAGGACAGGAGGCGGGGTTTGACGTGTTTGTGATGTCTGATCCACTGTGGGCGGGTTAGCTAACAGCTAGCAGCTGGTCCAATCAGAGGACGAGGCCGGGGACAGGTGGTCGTCATGTGACTCCATTGTTTACCAAACACCGCTAGGTGCTGCTAACTGCCTGCTAACTGTCCTGTGTCACATGTCGCGCCTCATTAGCTCTACCGCCGGCATGCTAACGGACATCAGACCCAGAAGAAGAAGCGTGACCTCCGAGCGTGACCTCCGAGCTCGGGACAGGAAACATTCCATCGCTCTTAGATAACAGCTGTGAAGAAGCTTCATTAAAATCAAACGCCGCTGCCTCCTTTGAACCCGCCGCCGACCGGCCAGTGCCATCCTTCACGCCGGGAAGAGCCGTGAGGAGGAGGAGGAGTGGGAGGAGGAGGAGGAGGAGGAGGAGGGGGAGGAGGCGTCGCCGAACCACTTATGCTAAACGGTGTAGTACGTGGTCATCTTGACTCCGCCTCCACTACATAACGGGCATAGTAGCCATTAGCACCTCAGAAGCAATAATTAGCCACGCCTTCCATCCATCCATCCGGGGGGGTCGGGGGGGCAGCAGCCCAAGCAGGAAGCCCAGACGTCCCTCCCCCCGGCCACTTCCTCTAGCTCTTCCGGGGGGGCCGAGGCGTTCCCAGCCGAGAGACATCGTCTCTCCAGCGTGTCCCGGGTCTCCCCCGTGGTCTCCTCCCGGGGGGACGTGCCCCGAACAGAACACCCCCCCAGGGAGGCGTCCAGGAGGCGTCCGAGCACCTCCTCTGGCTCCTCTCAACTCATCCTCGCCGCTCCTCATCCTCGCCGCTCCTCATCCTCGCCGCTCCTCATCCTCGCCGCTCTTCATCCTCGCCGCTCCTCATCCTCGCCGCTCCTCATCCTCGCCGCTCCTCATCCTCGCCGCTCTTCATCCTCGCCGCTCCTCATCCTCGCCGCTCCTCATCCTCGCCGCTCTTCATCCTCGCCGCTCCTCATCCTCGCCGCTCTTCATCCTCGCCGCTCCTCATCCTCGCCGCTCTTCATCCTCGCCGCGCCTCATCCTCGCCGCTCCTCATCCTCGCCGCTCTTCATCCTCGCCGCTCTTCATCCTCGCCGCTCCTCATCCTCGCCGCTCTTCATCCTCGCCGCTCCTCATCCTCGCCGCTCTTCATCCTCGCCGCTCTTCATCCTCGCCGCTCCTCATCCTCGCCGCTCTTCATCCTCGCCGCTCCTCATCCTCGCCGCTCTTCATCCTCGCCGCGCCTCATCCTCGCCGCTCCTCATCCTCGCCGCTCTTCATCCTCGCCGCTCTTCATCCTCGCCGCTCCTCATCCTCGCCGCTCCTCATCCTCGCCGCTCTTCATCCTCGCCGCTCCTCATCCTCGCCGCTCTTCATCCTCGCCGCTCCTCATCCTCGCCGCTCTTCATCCTCGCCGCGCCTCATCCTCGCCGCTCCTCATCCTCGCCGCTCTTCATCCTCGCCGCTCTTCATCCTCGCCGCTCCTCATCCTCGCCGCTCTTCATCCTCGCCGCTCCTCATCCTCGCCGCTCTCAGCATGCAGAGGAGGGAACCTGATATCTCATCGATCAACCCGACGTTTATATCTCGTGGAATCGATCGTTGTTTCTGCTCTTTGGTGAAAGGGCAGAGAAATGAGAAGACGGATGTTCTGTAAACCCAACCCGTTTGGATCGGCGCCGCCGCCGGACGGATTCTTACGTCGCTGAATCGATAGGAGCTTCGACTTCAGGGAGATTCTGCGTCGGTGCCGCCGGGGCGGGTTCAGTCGGACCGGGCCGACCGGGGCCCGGTCTTCATCGCCACCCAGCAGGACGTTGGCGGGTCGACCCAGAGCTCAGTTCGCCACGTTTAACTTCTCCGAAGCTCCGTTCGGTCCTCCAGACAGGCGGCGTGAGAAACGGACCCGTGGCGCCGCTTCAGCTGGGCGGGACGCCATCCGAGCGGTCGGAGCAGCTGGACCGGATCCGTCCGGTTAGCGTAGCTTCCGGCGCGACACGCGCTTTAGCCTGTGATGTCGCCGGTTGCTAACGTGCGTGAGGACATGCTAGACTCCGCCTGCCGAGCCCTGAAGCTCCGCCCTCATACCGCCGTTCGTCTGTGGAAACTCAGGATCCGGTTTGTTCGTGGCTTCATTGATACTTTAGAGCGTTTCAACATGCAGAGAATTCATTTTGGGAGGAGCCAAAGAGATCCGGTGAATCCGGTGAACCCGGTGGACCCGGTGGACCCAGTGGACCCGGTGAATCCGGTGAACCCGGTGGACCCGGTGAACCCGATGAACCCGGTGAATCCGGCCTCCTCGCCGGTTTCTCCCTGATTGACTCTAAAAGTTTGAAGCTAGCGACTCGTGTCGCCCCCGACAACCGGTGGAGGTTCGGTCGGCGCCGTGTCACGCTCTCCCTTCACCGGCGGAACGCCGCCTCCCATTTCTCCGGGTTTGACTTTGGTCGAATGATCGGATGTGAACAGAGCCAAACGAAGGAGCGTCGGATGAGAGATGAAGAGCTTTATTCATCCCACAAGGAGCAGCGCGAAACAGGAAGTAGAAACGGGAAGTAGAAACGGGAAATAGAACGTCCTCATGAAGCAGCTTTATATCTTTCCCCGTTTCATTGATCAGGATATTCGCATGTCGTCTGTATATCGGGGAACATTGATCAGCATCGGTCCGAGCACGGAGCCCTGAGGAACCCCTGAGAGAACGTTGCTGCTCTAAATAAATATTAGATGTCTTCTGCTAGCACCCTGCTAGCATCCCGCTAGCACCAGGAGCGTTGGCCTCGCTTCTTGCTGCTCCGTTCTGTTCGCCCCGTTTCCAGGGTTACCGTGCGTCTGCTTGCTCCCTGATTGGACGTCGAGTAGTGAGGGAAGAACGGGAGCGCTGCTAGCTTGTTCTCGTTGAACCGTGTTTGCTGCAGGTAAACGGTGTTAGCTGAATGCTAATGCTAAGGCGTCGGCGCAGCTTAAACAGACTTGTGCTTTTCTAGGTATTGTGAAGCGTGATTTTGCTGGATCAGGGGTGGGGGGGCTGGGGGGGCGGGCCTGGAGAGGATCACGTTTCTTTGACTCCAGGCTCTTCTCGGACGAGGATCCCGGGAGGAGCTCGTTTTTCTCGGAGCTCTCCAGTTTGAAAGAGTAGAAGTTCCTCGGGGGGGAAACAGATCATCGGGAATGCTGACCCCCCCCCCCCCCCCCCCGATGTCGCTGGTTGTCCACCAATCAGCTTCCCTCTACCTCCCGTAACCGTGAAAGCGTCCCGGGAGACCCGGCTGGAATATGCTAATGAGCTCTGAAGGAGCGGCCCGGCCCGGTTCTCCTCCTCTGCGCCTCCTGGCAGGTCTGAGCTCCGCTCGTCTGATCAGATAAATTGGACCGCGGCGTTTGGCCCGATCGCCTCCTCAGAAAGGTTCCGGCTCTCTCGAGCTCCTCCTCTCCTCCTTTCTCCTCCAGTGAGTTGTCGGATCCGGCGGCGTCACACGACCCGGCCTGGCGTTGAAGGAGTCGGTCGTCCACACCTCCTCCTCCTCCTCCTCCTGACTCCGTTACTGTCCCCTCTTTATTACCCTCGCCGAAGGGGGGGCGAGGGTATTGCAATTTGGTCCGTTTGTCTGTTTGTCTGTCCGAGCGCATAACTCAAAAACTAGGAACCCAATCGACTTGACATTTTTACACAAGCAAGGTTCTGTCTGTGGCTCGGTCCTCCCCGAGAATGGCGTTGATCCGGATCTGGATCCAGATTCTAGAATTATTTTTACATCTGGAATCGTGCCTGTGCTGTAAACTGCCACTTTAAGAGGGAGGAGCACGAATGGCATGATGGGAAAAAGAGTCCAGAAGGAGTCTTGTAGTACGTTCCGGAGCAGCAAGCTAGAGCAGGTTTGGCCCCTCTGATCCGGAAGCCCTGTTTACTGACTCACAAGATCCAATAGTCTTTTGGAGGCGGGGTCTGCAGTCTCTGATTGTCTTTCTAGTTATTTCCCGTCTTCCCGCCTCTTTGGGGGCGTTTCTGAACAGCTCCCAGGTGTGATGTCGTAGCCGCCCCGCCCACGCCGTCTCTCCGAGCTGTGACCTCACCATCTGATCAGGAAGTCAGAACTCTTTACGTGCTGCGTTCAGGCGCTGCGTGTTCACATCGGATGTTTACTCGTTTCTGAAACCAGCCGCGTTCCAGCTTTTAGAGCGGCGTGGCGTCTACAAACCGCCGCTCGGCGCTAAAGTGGCTCCTCGCGGGAGCTAATGGAGCCTCTGCCTGCAGACAAGGAGGCGGGAGGAGGTGGGAGGAGCCGGGGGAGGTGGGAGGAGCCGGGGGAGAGCAGCGAACGCCTCGAGGATGTCCAAATGCTGACGTTTTAGTTGTCTCCTTGTTTTTCTGCATCCATCGGCGACACGCTAGCAGAACATGCCCACTGGTGAATACCCAGAAGGCCGCGGGGTCGGACGCAGCTGCCATGATGATGTCACACATGTCAGAGCGGAGGAGGAGGAGGAGGAGGATGCTCCCCCTCGGTGGGGTTAGCTGTCTCCTCCTGTGCTCCTTGATGATGTGACTGTGAGCAGGAGTCGGGCCGTGACTCCTCCTCCAGGTGCTCCGTGACTCCTCCTTCTCCTCCTCCTCCTCCGTGCTCCTAAAGGTCTCCTCGCCGTTTGATTACAGCCTGAGAGCTGCTGGCGTCAAACCCAAAGGAACTCGTTAGCATGCGGGAAAACAACCGTCCGTCCACCGTCCGTCCGTCCGTTCTGATAGGTGTCTCCGCTGGAAACGCTCCCCCAGCCTCACTTTGAGATGTTTTTCCTTTCTTTAATATGCATAATCGGCCTTCGGAGGGGGGTGTGGCTCCAGCGGCGTCCCACAGGGAACATGCCGTCCCCTCGGCTGCTGATTAGAACCCGAGTTCAGAGCGATGAAGACTGCTTGAACGCGACTCATCGCGGCTGCACCTTCATCGTCCCACAATAACGTCTCATCGTGTTTCTGGGACTGCCGGTAATCAGCAGCATCTGGGTCACGCCGTTCGGAGCGCCGCGGGGCATCCAGCGCACATCAAAGTCCTCCTCGCGTCCCTCAAACGTTACGCGTCTCTGTCTCATCTCCGGCGGCGGCGGCTCATGACCGGAGGATTAAACGTGCAATCAGGAGAAACAATGATTCCAGAAGAGCAACCCGAGGTGGGCGGAGCTTCAGGATTTCAGTTCAGTTCAGAAGGTTTTGGGAAGAATTCGTTCATTCACAAATCTTAAATATTGAAGCCCCGTCGTCCAGTTCAGTGTCTGAAATGATGCTAAGTGTAGCGAACGACCCCCCCAGACGCCCCAATTAGCCACCGCTAGCTCCTATTAGCTCATCTGATAGCTAACGGAACGCTATGGATCAAATCAAAGTAAATAAATCAGGAATTGTTTCTCACGCTGGACGACTTAGAACGTTAGCATGTTGAATACAACCAATGCTAACAGGCTAGCCTGTAGAAAACCTCTATGCTAACATGTTAGCATGTTAAAGTCAACCAGTTTCATGCCGGTATTTCTATGAGCAACACATTCAAACCCAAAGTGATGATGTCACATCTGTGGGAGCCTAAACCGTCTGATAGCAAAATGCTAACCTGTTTGTCTTGTATTAGCACGCTGCTAACATGCTAACGTCAGTTCGCTGCTCCGTCCTGGTTCTGTTGTTGAAATGTTTACACGTATTTAAATGGAGGCTATTTCTGTAAAGAGGGGGTCTCCCTGTTTCCATGGTAACCCATTCACTGAATTGATGGGATGTAATCGAGAGCCGCTTGGTGCTCCTAGAGGGAGATGAAGAAGACGGATTGGAACCTGCGACCTTCTTGCTGTGAGGCAACAGCGCGTACCGCTGCGCCACCGTGCTAACCAGGCTAACCGGCAGAGTCGAGTCTGTGTTTATAGCAATTTGATCGTGTTTATTTCTAGTTTCCATGGAAACATGTCGGATTGTCTCGAGGGTGATGGAGCTTGTTTTTGGTTTTATAATTTAATAGAGTCATAAAATAAATAGATAAAACGCTGTCCGGTTCTTCACCTGGAGACTCGTCATCCTCAGGTGAACCGTTCCGTCTGACCGGACCTCTCGGTTCTGGATTATTCTTTTCAGCCTGGGATGGTTTTGTCTGCAGGAAGCGTCTCGTTAACTTCGTCGGCTTCAGAGCAAAGCCCGGTGGACGGCGCCGGCGACCTGGTCCCGCCTCCCGGTTCCCTCCGTTCTACTCTGTTATTGATCCATGAACTCTGACCTTCGTCCTGCAGGGTCAAAGCGAAGAAGGGCGTGAACCTGGTCCAGACCCAGTCCAGGAACGCCCAGTGGAAAGTGGACTGGGAGGTGCAGTCCGGCGCCAAGCATTCCATCACCACCATCGAAGCGAGCAAGAACAACGCAGTCGGGCAGGGGTAAGTCCGCCGCCGCGTTTATTGTCGTCGTCATGGTGATTAAAGGCTGCTTTTAAAAGCTGTAAAATTCCCCGGAGATGAAACGTTACGGCGCAAACACCGGAACCAACCGAGTTCTGATCCCGCTCTGCATAAACCACTCTGGGATTAGCTAACATTAGCAATGATAGCTGAAATATGCTAACATTAACTGGTACGTAAAATGTGCTATTATGTGCAGAAAAGATGTGTGAAATTAGCAAATATTAGCTAATTTGCTAAAGTCACTCTAACTAAGATAAATATATGTTAAATTGGCAAACATTAGCAACGAAGGTTGGAATTGGCTAATGTTAGCTTTGATAGTTGAAATGAGCTAAAATGTGAAGCTGTTAACGGCTAACGGCTAACGGCTAACGGTTGGAGACCCAGCAGGAACCTGGAACCGAAGCCGCCGCTCTTCTGCTGTTCTCTCCATGGTAGCTTCTGCTGCCATGTTTAGTGACCCGTGTGATGTCATTTCCTCCCACCCTGTCACCATGAGACGAGCGTCCGGCGGGGGGGTCAGGCGTGAATAGAGAAACATGGCGTCACGCCGCATCGCGTCAGGAAGCCAGCGAGCCAGAGAAGGTTTACGCGTTTGCTTCCCCGCGTCGCCTGAAAGCCGCTTTCCTGCTGTGAAGGAATTCTTGTGACGTCGATTCTGCCGTTTTAAGTTGTTTGTGAGTCTTTAAGCATAAAGTGGGAAAAGAATAACGCATCAGTAATTTGAGATTTTACGTCTCCACCCGTTTCAGAGACAGGCGGCGTTTCATTTGCTGTTTTTATTTACATCTGCGTCTGGATCCGTCTCATCCGAGCGGCGCCGCTTCCTGAACCGCTGCCTTATTGAGTTTATGAAAACGCCACAGAAACGTTTAATCAAGTTTTCCTTTGTTTGATGTTGGAGAAGCCGAGTACTGCGCGCAGGGAGCCGAGTACTGCGCGCAGTACTCTGTAAATCCTACGAAACGTTGTCTTCCGTGTGTCTCCAGGGACGTCCTCGGCAACGTGGAGGTGATGCAGCTGGACTTCGAGATGGAGAACTTCACCAGCCTCTCTGTGACCCGACGCATCAACTGGAACGTCGACTACAAGGGCCAGGCTCCGCCCCCGGACTCGGAAAAGGTGGTGACGGAGCTGACGGTGGTCCAGCAGGACATCCAGGCCATCGTCCCTCTGGCCATGGTGAGCGGAGACAAACACAAAGCGTCCCCATCGGTGCTTCCTGCTAGCGTTAGCGCTAATAGCTCAGGCTCAGACGTTTCCTGCTAGCGTTAGCGCTAATAGCTCGGGCGACGCCCCCCTTCCTGCAGCTTAAGTGTCTCGTCCTCTTTAAATCGAAGCCCTCGTCTGCTGGTCATTAGTGAGGCCAGTAAACCGATCACTGCAACAAAGGGAAACGAATCAAGCGCCCCCCAGCCGGGCGGAGGTAAAGTGGAAAACCCGCGGGATGTTTGCTCCTTAAAGTTTACTGCGCGTGGAGTCTGGAGGCGGGGTTACTGTGAGGACAGAGGGTTTATGGGTAAAGTTCAACCACGATGTGGTGCGTTCACTGTCCTCTGCTGGAGGTCGTAAAGTACAAATACACATGCTGTGATCCCGCCCCCACTTCAGTCCGTCTTCCTGGCGTTAGAAGGTCGGATGCTGACCCATCGTCCTCCCAGGATCACCTGGTGGCGGCGCCGCCGTAGGCCCCGCCTCTCGCCGCTTCACGGTGTTTTCTTCCTGCAGGACACGGAGATCATCAACACGGCGGTTCTGACGGGACGCACCGTCGCCATCCCGGTCAAAATGGTCTCCATAGAGATGAGCGGGGCGGTCTCCGATGTCTCCGCCTTCGTGCAGTGCAAGTCGGCCAATGAAGACATACTGAAGGTACGTGACGCCTCGGAGGGGGCGGAGCCGTCAGCACGCGGCCGGCCTCGGAGGGGGCGGAGCCGTCTGCACGCGGCCGGCCTCGGAGGGGGCGGAGCCGTAGCACGCGGCCGGTCTGACTGTCGTCTGTCCCAGGTGTCCCTGAACTGCGACTACGTGTTCGTTAACGGGAAGGAGAGCCGGGGATCCGTGAACGCCCGGGTGGTCTTCAGCTACGAGCACCTGAGCGCCGCGCTGGAGCTAACGGTCTGGGTGCCCAAGCTGCCCCTGCAGGTGGCGCTGTCCGACCACGCCCTGAGCTTCATTAGGGGCTGGAGGGTCCCCGTCCGGCCCGGCCGCAGGTGAGACGGGTACCGGTCCCGGGATCGGGTCTGATCTGATTGATCCAAAGACTCTTTAGCGTAGCGTTCCTCCGCTAGCCCCCACGCGGCGCTGGAACTCGGACCTCCCCTTTCTGGGAATGTGAAGGAGAATCCACTTTCATTGGTCGCTGTCGTCTCTCCCGTGAAACCCGATCTGTTCTCTGTGTCGCCGCCCACTCCAGCACCATGTGATCAGGACGACCCGAGCGCCGTGGATCGGCGGCGCCGTCCTGTCAAGTCGCTCCCGGCGATAAAAAACTGAACGATCCGTCTCCTGCAGCCGTTAAAAACATCAAACCTTTAGATGTGGAAGGAACGGCGGTCGTGGGAGATCCACGCCGTCGGGGGCGGGACCCCGGTTCAGGAACCGGCGCTCATTAAAACGTCTCAGCATTCCCGTGGTGCGTGGAGCGGATACAAAGACGGCGCCGGCGTCCGTCACCGAGGCCCAGACCCATTCCTACCCAACATGAATACAAACGGCGTCTTTAAGGAGCGGCTGAGGACGGACGGCGTCCTCCCCGGAGACATAATGGCCGATAGAATCCGTGTCATTTTGCGTCTTAAATCTCCGTCTTCGTGCCTTTATTGTGAAAGAGACACGCCATTAAAGCGGAATGGGGGCTGGTCTGGTGAGACATTCGGCCTTTTTCATTTTGCAGTTTGTCCAGCGCCGCCCGAAGGATCAAAGCCGGACGTTTTAATATCGCCTTCGTCCCCCGAGGGTCAATAGTTGGACAGTTGTTTGAATCTTTTCCCGAGCTTCCGTGACCGGATTCGTCTCACTGCGCTAACTGCTACCCCGGTTAGCGCTGATTTACCGAGGGGGTGTCGTTCCCTTTTTCCCGTTGCAGCTCCCGACGCTCCGGACGCGGCATTCCCACCGGAGGCCTGCGTTCCCCTCATTCCTCATGTCTTTTATTTTGTCGGAGTTTTCCCTGAAATGCTTCGTCGACGTTCACCGTCAGACTCGTCCATCCAGGTCACATGATCCGATTTCATCGACACGTTCAACCACTTCCTGTCATCCGACGCTGAACTACGATAATGGATCCGACCCACAAAGACGCGTCTCATCTCATGAATAATTCATGAGATTATTACATCAAATTGGCTTCCATTACATCATCATCACGGCTCGTTTTCTCCACGGAGCGCCAAGGAGGCGGAGCTATCCCAGGAGGAGGGGACATACGTCCCCCAGTGGGGATGTTTGATGTCTCAGTGGAGCTGCAAAGACTGAAACAGAAGACTGTTGCCATGGAGACCATACACCTAATCTGACAGGTTTTGAGCTCTCCCCCCCACTCTATGACAGCGATTGACACCCCGTAAGACACGCCCCCATGCTGTGATTGGTCGTTTAGTCAGGCATGGCATTAGCGCTACGGCAGTCTGAAGCCATCAGAACCCGGGATCGGCCAATCAGGATCCTGGACAGCCGAACCGAAGCGCCGGATTTACGAGCCGGCGGCGGCGTTAGAGAACAGACTCGGTTCGTCTTGACCTTGTTGTTGTTTGTTTACAGTCTTTACGGAGTGATAATTAATTAAACGCGGCTTTTGAGGGATTGTAAACACAAATTAAGACGGGAAGCAGGAATGTTCGTCAATAACACTAAATCAGGCCGATTAGCGAGGCTAGCGTCTGACTGATCCTTGTCCTCCCTCTCCCTCTCTCCCTCTCTCCCTCTCTCCATCCCTCGCTTTCTCTAACGTGACGCATTCGGCGTCTTGGCGGCGGCCATCGAGTCAGAGACTCTTCTCTTCTGGGCCTCCTCCACAGGTCCAGAAGGTTCTGGAAGGTGAACTCTCGCCGACCCGAGCCCGGAGAGTCCGACTGTCTCGTTGGGTTTTCCTCTTCCCTTAAACGTCTGCTGCGGCTTTAACTCGTTACCGGGTCCAGCCGAGGCGCTCCAGAACCCAGGAACACCAACTCCCACAATTCTGTTTAAAAAAAAAAAGGAAGATTACGCCACCGACGGCCGTGTCAGCAGAGCTGGACCAATCGGGGAGCGAAACAATAATAACAGATAATCAGAGACAAAATCACAAGAAATAATCGTGTTCACGTAAACAGCTGGTTTCAACTCTGCTAGCATGTTAGCGGTAGTTGTCTTCACCTAGGCTAGCATGTTAGCGATAGAGGTCTTCACCTACGCTAGCATGTTAGCGATAGAGGTCTTCACCTACGCTAGCATGTTAGCGATAGAGGTCTTCACCTAGGCTAGCATGTTAGCGATAGAGGTCTTCACCTACGCTAGCATGTTAGCGATAGAGGTCTTCACCTACGCTAGCATGTTAGCGATAGAGGTCTTCACCTACGCTAGCATGTTAGCGATAGAGGTCTTCACCTAGGCTAGCATGTTAGCGATAGAGGTCTTCACCTACGCTAGCATGTTAGCGATAGAGGTCTTCACCTAGGCTAGCATGTTAGCGATAGAGGTCTTCACCTACGCTAGCATGTTAGCGATAGAGGTCTTCACCTAGGCTAGCATGTTAGCGATAGAGGTCTTCACCTACGCTAGCTTTTACGTTTCCCAAAGCTCTGTTGAGTTTTCTTTTCTTATCTATGCTAACGTAGCGTAGCATCAGGTACAGTGATGTTTAGATGAGCTCTTTGTTAGCGGTACCGTCGCCAGAGGACTCGTTATCCGGACCCAATCATTAGACGCTAATAACAAGCAGTCCAGCCTTGCTTTTCTTTTACTTTGTGTGTAATTGATCGATTCGCTCCCATCAGCAGCTCCGTCTCAGGAAGCGACCGTTAATGGAAGCTGACCAATCAGGCTCTGCTGCTAATTGATTACACGAGGTCATCGTATTTGTGTCAAACCATCTGGACAGATTCTCAGCTGCTCATTGGACAGACGAGAGAGACGTCTCATGGGTTTGCAGAGGTCTTAGTTTCAATCAATCAATCACTTGATTGATTTTGTCAGGTCTTGAGGATGTCCTTGGTTCTGTCCATGCTAATGTTGCTAACGCTAATGCTCAGGGTTTAGTTTGAATCTTTGTTTTAATAAGAACCAACAATCTTCCCATGAGAAAGAACACGGGTCAAAGAACCCGGCTCCAGGTGGTCCACAATCTGCCCCGACCTTTAGGGCTGAGAGAGGAACTACTGGGCCCAAATGTCTCACGGTTGTCTCTCCTTCCTGTCCCAGGAGCACCAGGGACAGCGACGCAGACGACGAAGACGACGAGCGCCGGCTGAGTCGAGGCTGCACCCTGCAGTACCAGCGGGCCCTGGTCCAGGTGCTGACCCAGTTCCACACCACCTCCACAGAGGGCACTGACCAGGTCATCACGATGTTGGGCCCGGACTGGCAGGTGGACGTCACAGACCTGGTCCAGGACTCTCTGAAGGTGGTCGACCCCAGGATTGCGGAGCTCGTGGACAGGACGGTGTTGGTGGGCTTGGAGCTGGGATCCACCAGCCTGAAGGTAAACTGGGATCAGAACCCACGTAAATGATGACGGGTCTGGGGGAGGAGCAGGGGACGTGTTCCTTCACGCGTCCTCACAGTGAGAACACGCCCCCTGAGTGGGAGGAAAACTTGCTGCTCACTGAAAACGGGCCGCTGGTTCTGGTTTCAAGTTCATAGATTAGTTATCATTTGTTTTGATCTGGACCCTCTAAAGATGGTCTGGACCCTCTAACGATGGTCGATGGTCTGGACCCTCTAAAGATGGCCGATGGTCTGGACCCTCTAAAGATGGACCAGAACCTCCTGGTTTCTGACGAGGGGCTGCCGTTGCTCCTCTGGAGGACAGGAAGCTCATATAAATGCATCAGCCTTTATCAGAGCCGGGTTCTGGAGTCCACGTTTTGACGAGCGCTCGTTTACGGCGGGGAGCGTTTCAGCCTGTCGAGACGGAGCGTCTGATGGATGCGTCGGGTGGCGGAGACACGGGGACGAGAGACGGAAGACGTCCATCCATCACTTTAAATGAGCCGTGGATCGTTGGCGATGTGCTGAAGGCTATGAATAATGCTACGTCCTCACGAGCAGACCGAACCTGCCGCTAAGCTAAATGCAGGTGAAACACGCTAAAGGTGGGATTCATTAAAGTAATCCGATTACTCGGAACGGCTGGCAGGAGTCAAAAAACATTGCGTTTGAGTCCAGACGGGTGCTAACAGACGCTAATTTCAAATCAGTGTTGCTAATGTTTGGGCCGGAACGGTTCTCCAAAGTCACGGATGGAATCAGGCCTCCAGCAACAGCTAGCTGCTAACGAGCAGGCCTTCAAATCAGGCCTCCAGCAACAGCTAGCTGCTAACGAGCAGTCCTTCAAATCAGGCCTCCAGCAACAGCTAGCTGCTAACGAGCAGTCCTTCAAATCAGGCCTCCAGCAACAGCTAGCTGCTAACAAGCAGGCCTTCAAATCAGGCCTCCAGCAACAGCTAGCTGCTAACGAGCAGTCCTTCAAATCAGGCCTCCAGCAACAGCTAGCTGCTAACAAGCAGGCCTTCAAATCAGGCCTCCAGCAACAGCTAGCTGATCAGCTCGAGACCGGCGAATGAATCGGAAGAAGCTGTAGGGCATGCTACAGTGCTAAGCTATAGGGCATGCTATAGGGCATGCTACAGTGCTACGCTATAGGGCATGCTAGAGTGCTACGCTATAGGGCATGCTAGAGTGCTACGCTATAGGGCATGCTAAAGTGCTATGCTGTTGAGTATGCTACAGCACTATGCTATCATGTATGCTACAGCGCTATGCTATCATGTATGCTACAGCGCTACGCTTCCTGTTTTATTTGCATAACTTAAAGGTTATGTTGAATTAAACACCCCAAGCCTGACTTCTGAAGCCGTGTGCAGTTCAAGCACCGGCCATACTGTGGGAGTTTACAGTGTTCTTCCTGAACCTTTTTTAAGTTTGGCTGAAATTGGAGCCGTGGCGGCGCCGGAAGGCGTTTATGATGCGTTCCCACGCCGCTCATAAACCCGATCAGATTAGTTCTGTGATGAAGCTGTTGCGTTGAGTCCGACACGGCGAGTCTTTGAATTGTGTTTCGACATTCGTACGTCGTCGGCGATATCGATTTTAATACTATTAGACTTTAAGTCACTTTAATTTACCCGAGAAAAACACCAAACAACAGAAAATCAATGGCGAGCAAACAGAGTCGGACGCCGTCGGACTCCGTCGGCCCTCAGCAGGATCGATGTTCAGGTCTGCACCGGGTTCTGCTCCTTCACCTTTCTCATTTATAAAACGACTCCGTCTATTAAAACCCAGATCCATCCCGAAATACACAGAGCGCCCCGCCGGAGACGGGGACGGAGACGGAGACGGAGACGGAGACGGAGACGTCCTCGTGAAACTTTAAACGTTCCGTTCGGACGCACAGAACGCCATCGTGTCTCGTTTTTAGTTTGATGCTTCGTGAAATATTCAGCAGAGCTTTTATAGCTTTATGGCGTAAAGACGACGACGCGGAAAACGGAAAAACAGCCTGAAAGCAGCCTGAAAGCAGAGTCGCTACCTGAGGGACAGGTACGAGGACAGCCAGGACGGACTGAGGAGGAGGAGGAGGGTGTCTAACAGTTCGATTGATGCACGGTGAAACAGTCCAGGTCCACACGGTGAAACAGTCCAGGTCCACACTGTGAAACAGTCCAGGTCCACACTGGGAAAAGGTCCAGGTCCACACGGTGAAACAGTCCAGGTCCACACTGGGAAACGGTCCAGGTCCACACGGTAAAACAGTCCAGGTCCACACGGTGAAACGGTCCAGGTCCACACAGGGAAACAGTCCAGGTCCACACGGTGAAACAGTCCAGGTCCACACGGGGAAACAGTCCAGGTCCAACCCTCCGTGGTCTCCAGAGACCGGGCAGGAAGTCTACGTGTTTTCATGACAAGGATTTATGATGTTGATCCTCTAGAACCAGACCGGACTCTGCGGCGCTGAAGTCTGAGCCAACGGCGGGCGGAGACGAGATTAAAACTGCCTCAACTTTATTTATAGCGTCACAAATATCACGAACAGCAAATTACAGATCAGCAACATTCTAGGTGTCGATTAGCACGTCGGCGGCGGCTTCACCCGGCAGAGACGGGGTCAAGTCACTGTGGAAGGGGGCGGAGTCGGGTCGCCCATCTCGACCGACATCGATCCACTGGAATGAACGAAAGCGCTTGAATCTGAGATCGGCAGTAACCCCCCCCCCCCCCCCCCCCCGTGTGCTCTCTGCAGGTGGAATCCCCGCTGGCGGTGGACGCCGTGCTCGGAGACGCCGCCTTCGCCGTCACAGACGACAAGGTCTCCATCACAGAGCTGCGAGTTCACGCCGTGGCCGGCCTGACCTTATCGCTGCAGCCCAGCCCTGGAAACAGCCACACCCTGGTGGCCACGGCGAGCGGCGTGCAGACGCTGACCTCGCCCAGACAGGTACGGGACGGCGTCGGGGGGCGGGGGGCGGGGGGGGCGGCGACACACAACCACGGATCTGAGCGTCTGGAACAAGAACTCTGTCTGATCACACCGCCCTGCTAATGTGTGACTGCTAGACGAAGCGAAGGCACCCGAGGAAATGTCTACGGGGTTACCCAGGCAGAACAGCAGGGGCTTCCTACGGTTTCCTCTCTCTGCCCTCTCATTGGCCGCCACGCCGCTAAAAACACAGACACGCCCATCACGCCTCGGCGGGGGAGGGGCGAGCGTTGGCCCCCCTGAAATCTGATTATTGTAACGTATTGTCCTCGGTCTCCGAGGCCGGCCCCTAAAAGGAGACGCTCTCGGAGCGCCGGAGCGATTTCCAGCCATTTGGTTCCGTTTAGCAGGAAAACTTTCTCCGCGTCGTCGCTCACTCTGGAATGGATGAACACAAACTACGGAACTCCGCCTCCGGCGCATCGCTCCCGTTACCCCGGAGCTTAATAACGTATTTATGAATCTGGATGAGTTTAGAACGACTCGAGCTGATTTCTGCGAATCGTATTTCTAGGAGATATTTTTATGTGTATTTTATGAAGCTGTTTATGTTTAATTTACTGGCACAGATATTCTAACGAAAATAAATCGCAAATCAGGAAAACGTTCACTTTATGAACCTGCAGAAACATTAATCCTGTTCAAGCTGCAGACGTGACATCATCTGGGTGGGGGCGGAGCCTGGTTCAGTGATGTCATGGCGGTCGTTCATTCATTGATCACTATAATATTCATTACTCCACCGTTACTTCACCGTTACTCTACCGTTACTCCACCGTTACTCCACCGTTACTTTACCGTTACTCCACCGTTACTTTACCGTTACTCCACCGTTACTCCACCGTTACTCTACCGTTACTCCACCATTACTCCACCGTTACTTTACCGTTACTCCACCGTTACTCTACCGTTACTCCACCGTTACTCTACCGTTACTCCACCGTTACTCCACCGTTACTTTACCGTTACTCTACCGTTACTTTACCGTTACTCCACCGTTACTCCACCGTTACTCTACCGTTACTCCACCATTACTCCACCGTTACTCCACCGTTACTCTACCGTTACTTTACCGTTACTCCACCATTACTCCACCGTTACTCCACCGTTACTTTACCGTTACTCCACCGTTACTCCACCGTTACTTTACCGTTACTCCACCGTTACTCCACCGTTACTCTACCGTTACTCCACCATTACTCCACCGTTACTCTACCGTTACTTTACCGTTACTCCACCATTACTCCACCATTACTCCACCGTTACTCTACCGTTACTTTACCGTTACTCCACCGTTACTCCACCGTTACTCCACCGTTACTCCTCCATACATCCTGCGGATCGAGCGACTACGACCGAACCCCTGCTGCTCTCCAGAATTTATCGTCCACATTAATTAGCTTTTCTGCTCCTTGTGAAGCTCAGGCAGCGATTAAAACTCGGAGGAATCAATAAACACGGTGATTTCAGTCGTGGTTAAAGTCCGAGATGCCGTTTGATGTTTCGGCTTCACTGACGCTCATTTCTGGTTGTTCGATGAAAACCGAGGCCGGGCCCACGAGCGTGATTTGTGACATCATAAAAAGTGCCCGGTCCAATATTCTACGATCGGTTTGCGTCGCCGGTAGAACGGGCTTCTGTCCCGGCTCGTGCTCCTGCGTCTTTCATCCGACGAGGTCGTTCTTCGCTGTCTTCAGTCCTTCGTGGTCACGTAGCGCGTTGAGGCGCTAAATACTGAGGCTGGTTCACGGGGTTTATGAGTCGCCACTTCAGGTTGTCCCAGACAACTCCCTCCTCGCCGTCCTGTTCGTCGCTTCGAGTCGGGTGCGATCACGTGAGGGTGACGAGGAGGAAGAGGAGGAGCCAGACACCGAAACGCGTCTGAGGGTGATTAGAACAGGATATGATGCAAGGGAACACTTCCTCGTGCCCCCCCCCCCTGTTTCCTGCTGTTCTATTGGTCCGTTAGCATTTAGCGTTAGGGTTGGGGGTATGGTTAGCGTTAACAGTTAACGTTAGGGGCTAGAAGGTTAGCGTTAGCATTAGGGGTTAGGGTTAGAAGGTTAGGGTTGGGGTACGGTTAGCGTTAGCGGTTAGCATTAGGGGTTAGGGTTAGAAGGTTAGGGTTAGCATTAGGGGTTAGCGTTAGGGTTAGGAGGTTGGGTTGGGGTACGGTTAGCATTAGGGGTTAGCATTATGGGTTAGGGTTAGAAGGTTAGGGTTAGCATTAGGGGTTAGCGTTAGGGTTAGGAGGTTGGGTTGGGGTACGGTTAGCATTAGGGGTTAGCATTATGGGTTAGGGTTAGAAGGTTAGGGTTAGCATTAGGGGTTAGCATTATGGGTTAGGGTTAGAAGGTTAGGGTTAGCATTAGGGGTTAGCGTTAGGGTTAGGAGGTTGGGTTGGGGTACGGTTAGCATTAGGGGTTAGCATTATGGGTTAGGGTTAGAAGGTTAGGGTTAGCATTAGGGGTTAGCGTTAGGGTTAGGAGGTTGGGTTGGGGGTATTGTTAGCATTAGCGGTTACTGCTAGGGGTAAGAAGGTTAGGGTTGGGGGTATGGTTAGCGTTAGCGGTTAACGTTAGGGGTTAGAAGGTTAGCGTTAGCAGTTAGCATTAGGGGTTAGAAGGTTAGGGGTGGGGCTAGGGTTAGCATTAGCGGTTAGCATTAGGGGTTAGCGTTGGGGTGTGATGCAGCCGTTCTCCAATCTGAACCGTCTTTCCGTCTTTCCGTCTGACAGGAGGCCAGTTTGTCCGTCTGGATGCTTTTCAGCGACAACACAGCCGCCAGTCTGACCGACTTCGATCCCAAAGACTACAACCTCAACGCTTCCTCGCTGGACGACAAGGTCGCCTCCGTCTCCCAGGAGCCTCAGCAGCGCTGGCCCGTGGTGGTGGCAGAAGGGGAGGGGTCTGGAGAGGTGGTGCGGGTGGAGATGACCATCTGCGAGGCCTGCCAGAAGACCAAACGTAAAAGCGTCATCGCATCTGCTGCCGTTTACGTCAAGGTCCGCTTCGGGCCGGAGGAAGACTCTGAGGAAGACGCAACGACGGAGGGCGCCACCCGCCGTCCAATCATCGATCCAAACATGAGTGGAAGAATTTATGAGACGTCTAACGAGCAGCCTGCCAGCGTTCCCATCGATTACACCAACTTCCCAACCGTTAGCAACCAGGAGCAACCGACGGAGAGCGACGGCGACGGCGAGGACGAGGACGAGGACGAGGACGAGGACGACTTCGTGCATTCGCCTCGGAACATGACCGACCTTGAGATCGGTATGTACGCTCTCCTGGGGGTCTTCTGCCTGGCCATCTTAGTCTTCCTCATCAACTGCATCGTCTTCGTGCTTAAATACCGCCATAAGAGGATCCCGCCTGAAGGGCAGGCCAACATAGACCACGCCCACCACTGGGTGTTCCTGGGAAACGGCCAGCCGCCGAGGCCCCAGTGCGACCGGTCGCCCCAGCAGGTGGAGAGGCCCGGCAACCCTTCGGAGGGCGTACAGACTTGTTGCCATGGGGACCACCACAGCAGTGGGAGTTCCCAGACCAGCGTCCAAAGCCAGGTACACGGGCGGGGCGACGGCAGCTCCGGGGGCTCGACCAAGGAGAACGGCGAGGATGCCAGTTCTCCAACCTCCAAACGCAAGAGGGTCAAGTTCACGACCTTCAGCACCCTCCCCACGGAGGAGCTGCCCTATAACGCCATCCCCGTAGCGGAGGACGAGGACATTCAGTGGGTGTGTCAGGACATGGGCTTCCAGGACCCGGAAGAGCTTCATGACTACATGCGCAGAGTGAAAGAGAGCGCCTGAGACCGGAGCCGGGACCGGGACCGGAGTCTGAGACCGGAGCCGGAGTCTGAGACCGGGACCGGGACCAGAGCCGGAGCCGGAGCCGGAGCCTGAGACCGGAGCCGGAGTCTGAGACCGGGACCGGGACCGGAGCCGGAGCCGGAGCCGGAGCCTCCGTCTCAACTTTCTAAAGGAACCTTTCTTTCTATTTTTCTCTTTCTCACCGAGGTCAAAGGTCACGGCCCAAATGGCCAACTTGTTCCGGGTGTTCCATTTAGTTTGCACGGTGCTGGACTCTCATACACGCTCACACAGAGGAGACGCGAGGAAGCCAAAGACTAAGGACTGGGGGACCCTGGAGGTCTGGGCTCAAGGACCGGCGGGGCGGGGCTGGCGGGGCGGAGCCTACCGGGCTGTACCTGCTCCGAACAACGAGGCCTTCGGCCAGAAACGGTCCGAGACTCACCTGAAAGGGAAATAATAACGTTAACGGCGAAACCTTTGCTCGTTCTCGGTGCAGTTCGTTTCAGCGCCCCCCCCGCCCCCCCAAATCTGATGCCTTACAGAAAGTCACAAGTTCTCCAGGCAGCGCAGCAAGCATGAGGCACCAGAACCAGAACCAGAACCAGCAACGCTTTTCCACATTTGTAAATGTCAGTATTGTAATTACGTACTCGTCCATACACAGAGCTGAATGCAGCATGCATCACACGCATGCATCACACGCATGCATCACACGCATGCATGCCCGGTCTCCATGCGTGCAGACAGCCCTCCCTGCTAGCTGAACATACGGCGCCCCCCAGCTCCGCCCCCCCAGCTCCGGCAGCCGGGTCAGAATCTTCTTACAAAAAGTAGCATCAGATTTCACTATGCATCAGAGGAACAGCAGATCGCGAGTTTACGACGTATTCCCCCCCGTTGAGTTCGGCTGTGTCCGACAGTTAGCTCCTCCTACGCTAACATCCGTTCCTAGCTAGTTCCTAGTAGCTGTTGCTGGTGCGGAAACGAGCTGCGGGGGCGGAGCTACACGTATCTCAGAATGCTGATTGGCTTCGCAGATGTCGTCAGTGTCGTTAGCATCCGTTAAAGACGGTAGGCTCCTCTCGAACGCTGCGGCGTCTAATTACAGATCACCCTGTTAGCGTAGCGTAGCATAGCGTAGCTACTTAGCGAGCGCTGGAGGACTTGCTTCGAATAAAAGAACCGCCAGATGAACATTTGCTTTATTTCTGTTCTGCATCTAAGGGCTTGGAGTTTGCTTTCATGCTCAGCCATAGCTCAGTACGGGCTAGCAGCTAGCAGCGTGGTGTTTACTTCCTGCTCCACAGGGCGTCGGCTCACACCGTCCCATCCAACGATGACGCAGGTCCATTTAAGACGTGTCCGACGTCCTTCTCGCGCCGGAATGATCAGAGGTTTCGTTTAGTCTGCGTGTTTCTCAGCATTATGATCAGAGCCAGGTGTGTCCTCACCTGAGGTGCAGCAGCTTCAGGCTAACACTAGCCGTTTGTAGCTAGTTTCATTGCCCTCCTGGTACAGACAGTTGCTATATTTATGGAAGCCGGATCGGCGTGTGATTGGTCGGCTGGTTTTCATTCCAGTTAGCATCTTTAGCATTCGTTAGCGAGCAGCAGCTCCTCTGGTTTCTCAGGATGAATGCTAACCTGTTTGGGCCCGAGCTGGTGACGGGACGGGAACCGACCCGGTTCTCGTGTTCGGTTCTTCTGCTCTGACGGGATGTAAATACGTTTTCCTCCTCACGCTTTTGTTTCTCACATCTTTTCGTAGCTGCTTCGGTGACACGTCGCTCCTTTTGTATTTCACCCAAGCCGCTAATAGGAACGTGGTGAATCGTACCTTTATGCTCGTCACAGAATGCCGTGCACGTGGTGAACGACGTGCGCGGCTGTGCCGGCAAACGCCACGCCCGCGGATGCGTTCATGTACACTGGTCGGTTTCCTGTATTCTCTTGTATTTTCCTGTCGTATGTAAAGTACTAAAGAAAACGCTCTACGCCGATGACGCTGTGCTGTTCTTACTTCTCACCACTCCGTCTCGTGATCGGGTTGTAGTTGCGGCCGCTGAGCCCGCAGCGCCTGGTCGTCTCCACCAGGACGTCTGAGGCCCGCGGGTCGTTCGGGTTTATGGGCTGAGGAGACAGATGCTGATGTCAAATCGCCGGCGGCAACCCCTCGCATAATAAATTAGAAACCATTACGGTCCGCAAAGATCTTAATGTCGGTAAAACGTCTGAGCACCGTCATAAATCCCTGCCGTCTGTCCGTCGGATGGTCGGATGAGGAAAATGACGGATGAATCGGAATGCGAGGAAACTCCAGGAAGTAACTTTAAAAGCCAAAACTTCTCTGACGATAAAAGCGATAAAAAGGATTGACGGCTTCACCCTCAGCTGTTTGATGACACGCCATTTGGGTTGGCTCCGCCTCCTACAGGCAGAGTCATCAGCGACCGGCCGGCTGTCTCGGATTTTGTATTTAATCAAGAAGTGATGTGAGGAAGGCCGACCCAAACGGAACCAGGAGGTCCGGGTTCTGCAGAGCGGCACCGGCGAAGGCTCTCGCACGCCGCTCCGGGTTTGTATGTTTTTATTTCACGCCCGCTGTGGAGATTTGATCACGTCAAGATATTTCCAGAGCCGTCTCCATGGCAGCAGAAATATCTTCAACCACGTGGAATCATCGAGATGTCAGCGGCTCCGAGTCAAAGGGAGACGCTCCTCCGAGCTAACGCCTCCTCCAAGCTAACGGCCTCCTCCGAGCTAACGGCCTCCTCCGAGCTAACGCCTCCTCCGAGCTAACGCCTCCTCCGAGCTAACGGCCTCCTCCGAGCTAACGCCTCCTCCGAGCTAACGGCCTCCTCCGAGCTAACGGCCTCCTCCGAGCTAACGCCTCCTCCGAGCTAACGCCTCCTCCGAGCTAACGCCTCCTCCGGCGGGAGCGCCACGGAGCCCAGGCCGGACGCCGTGACATCACCAGCTGCCTTCAGATCCACGGTGAAGGTCAGTCCAGATCAGTGGCACCAGCTGCCGTCCTCAGGTTCCTTTGGCTTCCTGGGCGCCGTTCCCGGAGCCGAACGCCCTCCCTGGGCTGCTGTCAGGATGAGAGGAATGGCGCCGCCGTACCTGGACCGTTTCACCGCGTGAACCTGGACCGTTTCACCGCGTGAACCTGGACCGTTTCACTGAGTGAACCTGGACCATTTCACCCTGTGAACCTGGACCGTTTCACCGCATGAACCTGGACCGTTTCACCGCATAAACCTGGACCGTTTCACCGCATAAACCTGGACCGTTTCACCGCGTGAACCTGGAGCGTTTCACTGAGTGAAACTGGACCATTTTACCCTGTGAACCTGGACCGTTTCACCGCATAAACCTGGACCGTTTCACCGTGTGAACCTGGACCGTTTCACCGTGGGAACCTGGACCGTTTCACCGTGTGAACCTGAACCGTTTCACCGCGTGAACCTGGACCGTTTCACCGCGTGAACCTGGAGCGTTTCACTGAGTGAAACTGGACCATTTCACCTTGTGAACCTGGACCGTTTCACCGCATAAACCTGGACCGTTTCACCGTGTGAACCTGGAGCGTTTCACCGTGGGAACCTGGACCGTTTCACCGTGTGAACCTGGACCGTTTCACCGCGTGAACCTGGACCGTTTCACCGCGTGAACCTGGACTGTTTCACCGCGTGAACCTGGAGCGTTTCACCGCGTGAACCTGGACTGTTTCACCGCGTGAACCTGGAGCGTTTCACTGAGTGAACCTGGACCATTTCACCCTGTGAACCTGGACCGTTTCACCGCATGAACCTGGACCGTTTCACTGAGTGAACCTGGACCATTTCACCCTGTGAACCTGGACCGTTTCACCGTGTGAACCTGGACCGTTTCACCGTGAGAACCTGGACCGTTTCACCGTGTGGACCTGGACCGTTTCACCGTGAGAACCTGGACCGTTTCACCGTGTGAACCTGGACCATTTCACCCTGTGAACCTGGACCGTCTAGCTCCAGAAACCTTCTTCCTCTTCCTCCTCGTCCTCCTCGCTTTAACACTGAAACCCTGAACGGGTTGTTGTTGGACGCCTCCCTTGCCGGCTGGGCGGAGCTGTGGTCGTGTCGGTGGGCAGCGAACCCTCCGCGTCAGGGCGACCCCCCCCCAGCCTTTTTCTCAGCCGACACGTCCCTTTGAATCAGTGGAGTCTGACCCAGAAGAAGAGCAAGGCACGCAAACCCTCGACCTCCAGGCAGGACGTTAGCGTGATGCTAACGCTGGGCTACATCAAAGAGAACACGCTGAGCTACTGTTTCATCCAACCTGTGGCTAAATCCTTCATCATCATCATCGTCATCACCAGACAGCTGCTTCGTGGTCGCGGCAGATTTCACCTGAAGACAGGCTCGTTTCTGATTGGCTCAGAGCCTGAAGGTAAATGATCCAGGACGAAGACGTGATGAAGACGCCGGTGGACATGACCGATCAGGCGTGTTAGCGTGCTAATGCTGCTAACGACAGTGAACATCACACGGTGCGTTCAGGCGTGTGGAGGAGGAGGAGGAGACGTGTTTCATTTCCTCACCTGCTGGGAGGGGAGGGGGGCGGGGTTCCTGAGCGGTGACGGTTAGAATGGACCGAACCGGGAGGAACCAGCGGTTAATACCGGATCCATCACTGGGAGCCAGCCGGTTCTGATCGGTTCTGACCCGATGAAGATGAAGGCCTTAACAGGATCAGATGATGAAGAACCCAGTAGAACCGGGGCCAGCGGGACCTTTGATGGAAGACGGGTCCGGCTGTACGGAACCGACCCGCCTCGGTTTTAGATCCGTTTTCTCCTGGTTCTGAATGATTGATGCTTCCTATCAGCCAATCAGAACATGGATCAGACGGAGAGCAGTTTCTGAGCCGGTTTTATCAGATGATGATCGGATCAGAACCAACAACATGAAACATCGATTTGGTTCCACTGATCGACTGAAATATTGATAAGAACCTGAGAAAAGATGAAGACAATGAGACGACAGATAAAATGTCCAGGAGGACATGTGACCAAAGGGACAGGGGGACATGTGACCAAAGGGACAGGGGGACATGCGACCAAAGGGACAGGGGGACATGTGACCAAAGGGACATGTGACCAAAGGGACAGGAGGACATGTGACCAAAGGGACAGGAGGACATGTGACCAAAGGGACAGGGGGACATGTGACCAAAGGGACAGGAGGACGTGTGACCAAAGGGACAGGAGGACGTGTGACCAAAGGGACAGGGGGACGTGTGACCAAAGGGACAGGAGGACATGTGACCAAAGGGACAGGAGGACGTGTGACCAAAGGGACAGGGGGACGTGTGACCAAAGGGACAGGAGGACATGTGACCAAAGGGACAGGAGGACATGTGACCAAAGGGACAGGAGGACATGTGACCAAAGGGACAGGAGGACATGTGACCAAAGGGACAGGAGGACATGTGACCAAAGGGACAGGGGGACGTGTGACCAAAGGGACAGGAGGACATGTGACCAAAGGGACAGGGGGACGTGTGACCAAAGGGACAGGGGGACATGTGACCAAAGGGACAGGGGGACATGCGACCAAAGGGACAGGGGGACATGCGACCAAAGGGACAGGGGGACATGTGACCAAAGGGACATGTGACCAAAGGGACAGGAGGACATGTGACCAAAGGGACAGGAGGACGTGTGACCAAAGGGACAGGAGGACATGTGACCAAAGGGACAGGAGGACATGTGACCAAAGGGACAGGAGGACATGTGACCAAAGGGACAGGGGGACGTGTGACCAAAGGGACAGGAGGACATGTGACCAAAGGGACAGGGGGACGTGTGACCAAAGGGACATGTGACCAAAGGGACAGGAGGACATGTGACCAAAGGGACAGGAGGACGTGTGACCAAAGGGACAGGAGGACGTGTGACCAAAGGGACAGGGGGACATGTGACCAAAGGGACAGGAGGACATGTGACCAAAGGGACAGGAGGACATGTGACCAAAGGGACAGGGGGACGTGTGACCAAAGGGACAGGAGGACATGTGACCAAAGGGACAGGGGGACGTGTGACCAAAGGGACAGGAGGACATGTGACCAAAGGGACAGGGGGACGTCTGACAAAGACTCAATTTAAGACAGAACTTTCTGCAGAACAAAACGGCTCAAATAAACCGGGTCGGGCTCCGACAGGCTCCCCGTTGGATCGGAGTCGTGTTCGCCTGGAGCGTCTGCCGGGGGGGGGGGGAGATGTGACCGGAGCAGGCTGAAGGCCTTGCTCAAGGGCACCTCGGCAGTGATCTGCAGGTAGACTGGCCCCTCCCCAGGAACCAGCACGCATTTCATCTGAGGCGGGACTCGAACCGGCGACTTTCTCCGCTTCGCAGCCCAACCCTAAAATAAATGATCATTCACATTTCAGCATAAAAGCCGACATAGAGAATTAAATCATTTATAATTATTAAAATTATGAATAGTTATTACCGTAGCCACGAGCAGTAACTGGGCTGTACCCCGCCCCCCCCCGCCCAGCAGGTGAGTAAATGAAACAACCCCAACGCAGGAGGAGTGTCTCCTCGGGAGCTCCTCCTCCTCCGCTGATTGATCATGTCCAACATGTAAATCTTAATTTCGACTAAAATCGATCATTTGACTCAGGAGTCGCCTTTGCCTGCGGCAAGAACACTACATTACCCGAACACCACCGCGGGTCCGCTAAACTACGGCAAGCAGGAGGAGGCAGTTAAACTCGCATAATGGGACTCAAACTTGTGCTTAAAGGTCTGAAACTGTCAGAGAACAGCTGAACTTCCGTTATAGCACCGGAAGCCGGTCGGAACACCGGAGGAGCGTTATCAAAGCCTCTCCTGGAAAGTTAGCTCACTAACTTAGCTGCTAAAGCTAAAAACAAACCGCGGCGCTACGCAGCTAGCGGCTAATCCTAGCTGCGTCATGGGGGTGTTACGAGCGGGAATGTGTCCCGGACTCGATGACGGTTTGGTGCGTGACCTGCGGGCTGCTGACGTCACCACAGGTACGTGTGAAGAAGCTTCCAGCACCGAAACGGAGAGCAACGACGAGCAACATGTTTGTGACCCGCAGTGGAAGAGCTGGTGTCGGCGGACACCGAGGAGCTGGCCCGCAAAGGTTCCGTGTCCTACAAGGTGAGCGGACACGCCCCCGACACCGGGAGCCGGTAACGTGTTCCCGCTACACCCAGGGGGGCGACCTGCACAATAAAACTCCAACAATAACAATAACACAAACACAGAAAACAAGGTTTTCAGGCTTTTATTTTGAAAGGGTCTCAGGTTCTGTAGTGATTCCGTCTATTTGTCCAAAACCTGAACTGATGAAGACCTGGGTGTGCGTGTGCGTGTGCGTGTGTGTGTGCGTGCGTGCGTGCGTGTGTGCGTTGTAAAAAGAGACCTTTAAACGGGTCTAAAACCAGAATATAATAAATAAATCAGAACGGCCTTCAGCTCCCATGAGACGAATGATTTATTGATCCTGAGGGTCATTTGGGACGATGATGGTGATGGTTGCCGTGGTGATGTCTGTGAGTTTCACTGTGACGTCATGGTCCGTCCGAGGGGGGCGACAAAGGACAGGCTGGTGCTGATGTCATATCCAGGCTTCTGATTGGCTCCCATGGCTCTAGACACCGCCCTCTGCTGGTGTGGAATGCTCACTGCGTGATTGGGTCTTCCTGTGGACGGAGGGACAGGCTCTGCGTCCCGGTCCCGGGGCCTCGTTCCGGATCCTGAGGACTCTGGACTCTGGTCTCTCCAGGTCCTGTTTGTGATCCGCCGGGTCCTGCTGGCCCAGCACGCGGCGTTCCCGGTGTCCGGAGCCGACCTGTATGAGGAGCTGTTGAGCTCAACGGCCATCCTGCCCACCGGGAATCCCAGGTAAGGGT
>NC_090906.1:0-22723 GCF_040956055.1 Brachionichthys hirsutus | reverse complement strand
ATAAAGTACCGTAGGAGACGTAGGAGCTCCAGACCCCTCAGACTGGGGGGTCTAGAGACTGGGGGCTGGACTCGGGCTTCACTCTTCTGTTCCGAGGCTGGCTTTGTTCTGGAACGCTGGCCCGCCGCCGCCATGTTGAATTGAGCAGGAATGTGTGGCGTGTTTGTCAGGAGGATTAAAGAGTAGCTGAGGCGGAGCGGTCGGACCGCATTCCTCTTCTGGTCGGGCGTCAGACCGCCCTCAACAACCAATCATTGTTTGCAGAAATACGAATCGGCTCGGAGTGGAATGCAGCCTGATAAGGTTTCATTAACGCTGGAGGATGGGCGGTGCGGCGACACCTGCAGGCGGTACATAGATCCGTGATGAGGTCATCAGCGGGGGTGAGAGTTAGCCCCATTTTAATCTATTCCTTATTATTGACATTGGGTTGAGATGAAGCTGTCTGGTGGATGAGTGCCAATAAAGTTAACCTTGAATCTTGTCCAGTAATTGGTCAGTAATAAGTCCTAATATTTAAATGTTCATGGGTTCCTCCTGCTCTGAGCCGGCAGCGGTGGGCGTGACCGACCTGGACCGTGTCAGCGGATCTCCTGGACGGTTTATTTTTCTTCATTTGTGCTCCAGAGTGACGACGTCAGTCGCTGCTGGAGTTCGATGCTTTTTATTGGGGTCTGTTTGTTTGTCTGTCTGTCTGTCCGCGGGCATAACTCAAAAACTAGGAACCCAATCGACTCTAAATTTTTACACAAGCAAGGTTCTGTCCGTGGCTCGGTCCTCCCCGAGAATGGCGTTGATCCGGATCTGGATCCAGATTCTAGAATTATTTTTACATCTGGAATTGTGCCTGTGCTGTAACATTGGAGTGTCACTTTAAGAGGGAGGGACACGAATGGCATGATGGGAAAAAGAGTCCAGAAGGAGTCTTGTAGTACGTTCCGGAGCAGCAAGCTAGAGCAGGTTTGGCCCCTCTGATCCGGAAGCCCTGTTTACTGTCTCACAAGATCAATAGTCTATTGGAGGCGGAGTCTGCAGTCTCTGATTGTCTCTCTAGTTCTGATAGTGATTGTGACCGTCACTAGCCTATTCCTATTTTATTGATTTTATTTCCTGCTTACCGCCGTAGAGGGCTGTGCACACCGCAGTGAACACACAACATGGACAAACACAAAGTGACAAATACACAGTGTTCTGAGGAGAGAGAGCAACGGATTTATTTGTGCCCCTTAATTCTACCCCTTCCATCCAATCATCACCAAGAGTTGTCCCAATACACCAGGTTCACATCAGCCTCTAGAGGAAAGTCTGGATCACCAAGTTCTCAGATCTGAGGAAGAAGAGAGAGAGCAGAGTGAGAGCCACAAACACTGACCCAGAGATCTGTGGGCGGAGTTAACTCTCTAAACGAGTTTTGATTGGTGCTGGAGTGGTGGATCTGGCATGCGTGAAACCTCCACCTAAGAACGGGGCAGCCACCCCGGACCCAACATGGCAACACGAGCCCCCAGATCACCCCAAGCAGCTACAGCAACCCGAAAACGACCACCATGGCCCCCCCAGAGCCACACGCAGAAGAACCAGCCCAGGGCCCGGGAGCGACCCCCGTGGCCCCCCCAGAGCCACACGCAGAAGAACCAGCCCAGGGCCAGCGGGCCGGGCCTCTTCTTTCCTGAAGCTAGCCTGAGCAGCGTTTAATGCTAATAAATGAACTCAGCAGACGTCCATGTTGGAGGTTTAAACATCGTTACAGACGACTCCCTCGCCTCCTCCTCCTCCTCCTCCTCCTCCTCCTCCTCCTCCCACTGTGGGGAATGTGGACCGACCTGTTCAGATGCGTGACATTGCTGCTGCTGCCTCTGATGGCGGCTTCCCGCTCTGCCTGCAGCACATCCAGTCAGCAACAGGATGTCACATGACCTACCAGGAAGTCGGGACATGAGTAAACATTTGATCTTCAAACCGATGAAGATGTGGAAAACATCCAAAAACGTTCCTGTTGGTTCTCCCACATTCTGATTAGTGAACATCAACATGGCTGAAACTCGTCATCTGTTGTTTCAGTGTCTGGATCAGTATCTGGATCAGTATCTAGTTTAGTATCTGGATCAGTATCTGGTTTATTATCTAGTTTATTATATGGATCAGTATCCGGTCTATTATCTGGATCAGTATCTGGTTCAGTATCTGGATCAGTATCTGTTCCATAGTTCCGATCCAGAAGAGCAGGAAACGCAGATCAGAGTTCCTCTCAGTGCTGCTGCTTTTGTTTTCTGCCCTGCTGACCTTCATCTCGTCTCTTTCTCTGCCGATTCCTCCTCTTCCTCCTCCAGGATTGATCAGAAGGTGTCCAACAGCCCGTATGGCTACAAGGTGCAGGAGGCGCAGGCCATCCTCAGCGAGGTCCGCTCCATCCGAGACGCCATCAGCTCCGGGGAGAAGGAGAAACAGGAACTCATGCAGGTAAACGTGATCGGGTGGATTATTGATCCCCACACAAGCCTTTATGAATGTACCGGCTCAAAAGGGAAACCTGTTTCCATGGTTCATATCCAAATCCCAACCTGATGAATATATTCTTAGTATATAATCAATATTTGTACGATGACGATAGCCTTCCACGCAGAACGAGTCACGCCAGGCCGCGGTTCTCCAGGGCGATGGTGGCACAGGTGGTTGAGAGGGTCGTCCTATGATCGAGAGGCTGGCGGTTCGATTCCCGGCTCAGGCACATGTGTCCTCAGGCAAGACACTTCACCCACATTGCCTGGGCGCATGCGCATGCGCAGGCGCAGGCACATGCGGCGACCAGCAGCAGACTACAGTTAGAAAGTGTAACTGCTGTAAACCAAATTGCCCTCCGAGGGACAAATCAATAAAAAGTATTTAGTATTAGTTCAGGCTCTGAATACACAGATGTGTTTTGGTGAAGAGCAGTGTCTCTTCTGCCGCTACGTCCTAAATGTGTCCCCTGAATGATGGGAGTTCACAGGCCAGCATCAGTGACACGTGGGTGAGTGTAACGTCTGGCTGATAGAGGATCTTTGGCTCGGATGCAAAAACAATCCTGGAGACGCCGTAAATCCCAATTTCTGCATCCCGTCCTGCAGCGAGATCCCAGACGGGGACGCCGTTTCATATCTGCCGATTATCTTCCTCTTTTCTTTTCCAGTAGTTTTACTGCTGCCTTTCTTTGGAGCTAAAGAGAACAAAGAGAAAACACGCAAAGCGAAACATCTGCACCGTCTTTCTCCGACGGCAGGTCGACGCAACCTGAACCTACTCATGTAGACTCCGCCTTCTCTCTCGTGTCTTCGGTTCGCCTCAGCTCCGCTCGTGTGTTCCAACTCCACGAATATGGTCGAGAACCGAGTCGGTCGAGAACCGAGGTTTCACTGTAGTTCTTTTCCAGATTTCAATCAGGACTTAAACACAGACTGTAAAAGAGTCTTTTTGATGGCCTCCTGGTGGAATATCAGACGTTAATGCATTTAGCTGTTAGCCTAGCATTTAAACGTAGCATCATCACGCCAGAGGACTGCACGCAGCCATTAGCTAGCTTCGTTAGCTCCTCCTGTTAAACGACTAAATGAAGGCGTGTATCATGACTGCTGACGTGTTGTTTTCTGATGCATCTGAAAATGTGAGCTTCAATACAAACCACATTCATCATCATCATCATCATCATAAAGACTGGGAGCGCCTTTCCTAGTAGGAGCTCGGAGTGACTCTCGCTTTAACTCGCTTCGTGGGTTCCACGCAGAACGAGTCGTTCTCCGGTCAGCTCGCTTTAACTCGCTTCGTGGGTTCCACGCAGAACGAGTCGTTCTCCGGTCAGCCCGCTTTAACTCGCTTCGTGGGTTCCACGCAGAACGAGTCGTTCTCCGGTCAGCCCGCTTTAACTCGCTTCGTGGGTTCCACGCAGAACGAGTCGTTCTCCGGTCAGCCCGCTTTAACTCGCTTCGTGGGTTCCACGCAGAACGAGTCGTTCTCCGGTCAGCCCGCTTTAACTCGCTTCGTGGGTTCCACGCAGAACGAGTCGTTCTCCGGTCAGCCCGCTTTAACTCGCTTCGTGGGTTCCACGCAGAACGAGTCGTTCTCCGGTCAGCCCGCTTTAACTCGCTTCGTGGGTTCCACGCAGAACGAGTCGTTCTCCGGTCAGCCCGCTTTAACTCGCTTCGTGGGTTCCACGCAGAACGAGTCGTTCTCCGGTCAGCCGTGACGCTTCGCTCCGTGTCTCCTCTTCGTTCAGAAACTGGCCGTGTTGAAGGACGGGTTCCAGCTGGACTCGTGGGGCAGCAGCCCGTCGCTGGCCCCCCCCCAGCTGTACTCCGACGCCGGCTCGCAGACCGACGTCCCCGCTGAGGTGAGTCCAGGACCAGATCCACAGGACCGGATCCGCACCTGGGAGGGGTTCAGCACCTCGCCTTCGAGGGTCTGGCCCTTAGCTTGGGGACCACTCTTTTTACCTGGCTAGCTGTGCTGCAGAAGTACTGCAGTACTTTTACCTTGGGTTAGTAACTTGATGAGTGTGAATATTTTGTTTGCCTTCAGTTCATGACCAGCACCAACAAGCTGGCTGAGAAGGTCCGTCTGAGTCTGAAGTATGAGGAGGCCAAGAGAAGGTAGAGTCGGGGGGGGCTTCCAGCGTCCGTGAGCTAGCGGTAGCGTTCAGCTCATTGATCTCCATCCTCGCGTCTTCAGGATCGCCACCATCGAGGTGCAGATCGCCAAGCTGGACAGCGAGGCGTGGCCGGGGCTGCTGGACCCCGAGCGAGACCGGCTCATCCTCATCAATGAGAAGGAGGAGCTGCTGAAGGAGCTGCAGTACGTCAGCCCCCGCCAGCGTCTGCAACCCCCCGACGCTGAGAAGCTGGAGTCCGAGAAGAAACGTCTGGAGAGAGATCTGCAGACCGCCAGAGACAACCAGAGCAAGGCTCTGACGGAGAGGTGGGAACCCTTCCAAAGGTGGGCGGGGGGGACAGGTGATGTGGTGCTGTCACAGTGGGCACCTGCTGATGATTAAGAGGCCTCACCTTGTCCAGGTCAAACTCTCTGAGCTCAGTGTCCCATCTCAGTGTCCCATCTTTAGAGTCCGGACTCCAGGAACCTCCTGTAGTCCGTCTGCTCACACACACATTCAGGATGGGGGTGGGGGCGACCAGAAAACGAACTTCTTCCTGAGCTCATGGGGCGTCGTTATCGAACTCAAGCAGGCGTGTTCGCAGCAACGCCGCACGAGGCCAGGAAGAGGCGCAGGAAGTGGCGTCTGACGAGTCGTGACCTCCGTGCTGCGTGATTGGCTGCTTCATCGTCAGCAGGGGAAAGGTCACCTTCACGTTCGTTGCTACCTTCCGTCCCTCTCTGTCCGTCTTGAGAGTGACATCATTCACGGGGTCAGTCGTTGTTCGAGCTTCGTGCGGCGTATTTTTAACGTGGTCGTGACGTCACCTGCCCTCCTGGCAGACTCGCCTATCGTTCTCTTCCCTGCATCGCGCCATCGAGGGCGGTGCTACTCCACGGCGAAACGTGGAACCAACATGACGGACTGACGGAGTTTATTTGTGCTTGTTCTCCGCCTTTCATCCAACCACGATTCCAAGAGTTGTCCCTAAACACCAGATTCACGAAGGTCTCAGGAGATCTGAGGAAGAGGAGGCGGAGCAGAGTGACCCGGCAACCTCCGCTGACTCGGAGACGGGGGAGGAGTTAACGGATCTGGCGTGCGTCCGTCTTCTTACTTCAACTCACAGCCGCTAGAAAAATAAACACAAGAATGATCAGAATAGCTGACGGATAAATGACCGAAGAGGAGGGTTAGTTAGGGTTGGTCAGGGTTGGTTAGGGTTGGTTAGGGTTAGCTAAGTTGTGAAGACTTAGTCTATTCTTACCGTGATTTTGCACGTTTGTGAATCCTTTTCACTGACCGGCATTAAAATCTATTCTGATGCTGAGTTCTGATTGGCTGATGGTCAGCTAGCCCTCCCCTGGTGCAGACCCCTTAAATCAGTCCCAGTAACGGCTCTTAATGGACTAGTTTCCTCCCAACAGCGCGACGGTGTCTGTTCCTCTTCCTAAACGTGGAGCGTTTCTGGTTTCTGGATAAAGTGAGGCGTTCCGGCTGCTCCTCGTCTAAGGAACACGTTTCCTTTTCCCGTTCAGGCTCCGCCTTCACTGCAGGAGGAACAAGCTGGTCAGGGAGCTGGAGGAGACGGTCCGACTGGCCACGTCGCTGCACGGCCAGCTCAAGAGGTGAGTTGGCCTGTTAGCGCAGTGTTCTCGATGCTATCAACTACTACGTTTATGTACCTGTACAGTTACTGCATAAAGTGTTACGTACCGTCCTCATCGTCGTCTCATATTACAGTAAATCGTTCTTTATATCGTCTCATATTACAGTAAATCATTCTTTATATCGTCGTGTGTCTGCAGAGCAATGAAAACGTTCTATTCCGTTATTATAGCGTTGATTTGAGTGTTTTTAGACGCCGAAACGGATTCAGTACTTCATATCCTCCTGAGAGCCAGCCCATTAGCATGTCCTCTGTAGTGGACATTTGTCCATTACAGAGGACGCATGTCAACGGGCTGGCTCTCAGGAGGATATGGAAACGTTGATTTGACATCCGAGGAAGAAGTTCTGCTCGTATGTCGAGGTTTTACTGTATAAAAGTCGTTTTCCATCCAAACGATGAAGATGCTGAGACGAATGGTGATGATCTAAGCGTCTGTCTCCTCCTGTCCTCCAGCTTCCTCAGACATGAGAGACGTCCCTGCTGGACAGGAACTAGTTCAGCGGTTGTATTTCATCTAGACTAGAATAACGCTCACCAGTCTGTGGTCTTCACACGCCTGTAGACTAGAGTCTGAGGACTCGTGGGTGGACCCTCAGGCGGGCGGTCAGGCTCCTGGGGGCTGCTCGGTGTGACGTGTCCTCCTGTTTGTCCTCCCCCAGCCTGTCGGCCAGCACCCTGTCCTGCTCGTCCGGCAGCAGCCGCGGCTCTCTGACGTCCAGCCGGGGCTCGCTGGCCACGACCTCCAGCCTGGGCTCGGCCTCGTCCCTCAGCTTCACCGACCTCTACCTGGAGCAGCCCGAGATGGTCGACCCGGACTTTCAGAACAAGCTGGATAGTCTCCTGCAGGATGGGGGCCAGGGTGGATACCGCCCCTCCAGTTCCATCACTACCATACTTGAACACGAAGTGGTCGCGGGCTGTGAAGGGAGGGGTGCTGGGAGGCCTGAAGGAAAAGGAGGAGCGGGAGGAGGTGCTGGGGTGGAGGCGGGGTCATCCAGGAACCAGGCTCTCAGACTGTCAGAAACCCCCCGCTCCATGAGCTCCTTGTCCCCGCGCTCGTCTCTCTCCTCGCTGTCTCCGCCCTGCTCGCCGCTGGTCACGGACGCTAGCTTCCTGTTTGCCGGCCAGTCAGAACCCGGCAGCCCGAGTCTGGACCTGGAGCTCCACAGCAGACTGGCAGAGCTGCAGCTCGGCCTGGACTCTCAGGAGCAGGTGCAGGGGGGTCCCAGGGCTCTGGAGGAGAACCACAAGAACCCGCAGGGGGAGGAGGCTGAAGGTAAACGCCTGGTCCTGTTGTCTTCGTCTTCATCACTCCCTCCAGACCCACGGCCCAGATTAAAGGACAACCGGCGCTGTGTAGAGGAGTAGGCGGGTCATAAACCCAGCACCTTCATCCTGCAGCGAGCTGATTGGCCCTTAAAGCTCCTGGTACCTCAGCAGCGAGAATCGACCCAAACCAGCATGTCAGTCGAGTCTTACATTTAAACTATCCTAAAGGAAGGCCCTTCGTCATTCCTGCTGTCTGGCACGCTGGCTCCTGCTCCTCCTCATCCTCTCTGAGGAGGAGCAGGAGCCAGACTGGGAGCGAGGAGGTGAAGCTTAGGAGGCGTTCTGAGCTACATTGTTCTGTCACAGTTTGAGTTGTGATTGATTTGATGTGCTGGGTTCAGATCCCACTGCAGCGGAACCTGACCCGGGATCTGGGTTCAGATCCCACTGCAGCGGAACCTGGCCCGGGATCTGGGTTCAGATCCCACTGCAACGGAACCTGACCCGGGATCTGGGTTCAGATCCCACTGCAGCGGAACCTGACCCGGGATCTGGGTTCAGATCCCACTGCAGCGGAACCTGACCCGGGATCTGGGTTCAGATCCCACTGCAGCTGGACCTGGCCCGGGTTCATCCTGTCATTATGATGTGAATTAAAGCTAGCAGTGCAGCTGTTACCATGGTGACTTATCAACAGGTTTAAACATTAACTTGTTTTCTTCTGCTGTCTTCAGAGTCATCTCCCCAGCTGCAAGGGCCAGGGGCGGGGCCAAAGAAGATGGGCGTCACCTCAGCGGTGTCTGACGAGTCCGTAGCCGGCGACAGTGGCGTGTACGAGCCTTCGGAGCAAAGGTTCGAGCCGTCTTCTTCTGTGATTTTTACATTTTATAAGATGCATGGATGACGGCTGTCCTCCCTCCAGACCGGGCCTCCCTGCAGACCTCCTCCCGGGCTCCTACGAGGAGCGGCTGGCGCTCGGCTGCTCTCAGGTGCAGCTCGGCTTCCGTTACGAACCCAGAGACCAGCGCTTCGCCATTTCCATTCTGCAGCTGTCCAACTGCAGCGCCCTCTGCCTGCCGGCTGACCGCAGAATGTACGTCTGTGCTTCAGGTTACCTTCAGGAGATGGTCGTTTATTTCAGAGAGGAGGAGGAGGAGGAGGAGCAGCAGAGCAGGTGCTCCGTTAGTAGTTCTGTGCTCTGGGGCTCGAACCCGCTCCGCCCCAGAGCCACACTGACCTACCTGGTTAAATGAAAGGTTTATCAAGAAATGCGATATTAACGTCACGTAATCAAAGGGCGGCTGAGGTGTCGGTGCATTTATACCCTACCTGTGTCTCAGGTATGTGCGCGTGGTGGTCCTGCCCTGCGTGGAGGCGGGCCGCTGCCTCTTCCGGACCCGCGGTTCTCTGCCTCAGGACTCTCTCCACGTCAGCGAGGTGTTCGGCATGCAGATATCCCAGAGTGCACTGCGGCATAAGACCCTGAGGGTGGACGTCTGCAGCGCCAGCAAGTCCAGCCATGAAGAGTGTCTGGTTGGTGGAAGTCATTCTGAACACACGGCTGTTCCGTCAACACGGCCCCACCCGCTCACCTCTGCTCTTCTGTCGCCCCCCCCTCCTCTGCAGGCGGGTGCCCAGATCAGCCTGGCTGACATCAGCTGTTCGGAGGAGAGATGCACCAGGTGGTACAACCTGCTGAGCCACGCCTACATGACCTACATCAGCAACAAGGACAAAGAGAGCCAATCAGCCGGCAGCTCTGACAGGGTACGCTGCCACCCGGTGGACTGTTGGTTCACGTACAAGCTGCGGACAATTCAAACACAGTAGCTCAGTCACCAGGTGCGTCCTGTGTTTCAGACTCCTTCGGTTCCCGGCGTTCCCAGAGTTCCCAGTCTTCCCAGAGTCCGAGCGCTGCAGGATGACGAGTGGTGAGAGTCTTGTCATCCTTTGCTCCTTTATTCTCCAACGAAGACATTGTTGTGTCTCTTTCTCTTACGTGTCTGGTTTTTACTGATCAGGCATGGCGCCCACCTGGAGGTAGACATGTTTGATGGTGAGGCGGGGCCTCTGGAGGAAGAGGAAGCGTTTCATCCTGAAAGCAGCCAATGGGAATTGCAGGAGAAGGTCCCTGAACGTCTTCCTCCTCCTCCAACAATGACAGAGAAGGTAACGCGCCGTGTTCTGCCGAGATCTGGAACCTCCCGGAGGTCCTGGTGGATTGTTGGTTCTTCCTGGTTCTCGATAAATAAACCTTTATTAGAGTCGATTGAAAGGAGATCGTGTGTGATGCTAATCTGTCCCCGTGTTCTTGGTCCAGGTCAACAAGGAGACCAGCATGGACAGCTTGTTACCGTCCAACCACTGCTCTGGGGTCCGACCGAAGGAGCGCCTCCCACACGTCCACCAGCAGAACCCCTTCATGAGGGGCAACACCATCATCCGGTCCAAGACCTTCTCGCCTGGACCTCAGAGCCAGTACATCTGCAGGGTAACGAGCCCGGACCCGAACAGACCCTGGTCCTGAAGGCTTCACAAACAACCTGAGGCGTCCTTCACGGCTTGTCTTTCAGATAAACCGCAGCGACAGCGACAGCTCCACCCTGTCCAGGAAGTCGCCGTTCATCAGGAACTCCTCCGAGAGGCGCAGCATGCGCATGAAGAGGGTAGGGACTTGTAGTCCGTCTGAAGCAGCGCCTTAAAGCACAGCTTAGAGCGCCCAGCCACGCCCACAGAGCCACGCCCTGAATGTTTGCTTCAGTTCATTAGGAAGATGTGGGTGGAGCTATATCTCCTCCATCAGCTGGTGTTCTCGATCCTCGAATCACAGATGATCACAATCTCTTTCGTGTGTTTGTGTGGCAACACCTAACCGTCTCCTCCTGCCCAGCCTCCCGTGCAGGTCAAAAGTCTGGACGGTCTCCTGAGGACGTCCCTGGATCTGGAGTTGGATCTGCAGGTGTCCCGGACCCGTCAAGCCCGGCTAGCGCAGGACCTGCGGGTGCTGCGGGAGCTGAAGTCACAGTTGGAGAAGGCGAGGCAGCAGGGACGACGGGAGCTGCCGGCCTGGGTCAAAGAAGACGAACGCTTTCGGCTCCTCCTGAAGCGTGCTGAGAAACAGGTGAGTGGCCGTCAGGGTCGCAGGAGCTACCTGCAAATGAAGGAGATCAGCATCTGAACCCCTCTGTGTTCCTGGTCCCATTCAGACGTGTGAGGAGCAACTGCAAGAGAAGAGGGTGGAGAAGATGATGAGGGCGGCAGCCAAGGACGTGCATAAGATCAGGGGACAGAGCCGCAAAGAGGTCCCAGAGGTCCAGAACTTCAGGTGAGACATGGAACACTCCAAGGGCTTTGTTAGCCACACCTTCTCTTACCTGCTGTCCTAGTTCAAGATTCAAGAGAGAAAAACTGATTAAATCAGGCTAAAAGAATGTTGGCTTCTCCGTCGGGCTAACGGCAGTGTTAGCTTCTCCGTCGGGCTAACGGCAGTGTTAGCTTCTCCGTCGGGCTAACGGCAGTGTTAGCTTCTCCGTCGGGCTAACGGCAGTGTTAGCTTCTCCGTCGGGCTAACGGCAGTGTTAGCTTCTCCGTCGGGCTAACGGCAGTGTTAGCTTCTCCGTCGGGCTAACGGCAGTGTTAGCTTCTCCGTCGGGCTAACGGCAGTGTTGGCTTCTCCGTCGGGCTAACGGCAGTGTTAGCTTCTCCGTCGGGCTAACGGCAGTGTTAGCTTCTTCGTCGGGCTAACGGCAGTGTTAGCTTCTCCGTCGGGCTAACGGCAGTGTTAGCTTCTCCGTCGGGCTAACGGCAGTGTTGGCTTCTCCGTCGGGCTAACGGCAGTGTTGGCTTCTCCGTCGGGCTAACGGCAGTGTTGGCTCCTCCGTCGGGCTAACGGCAGTGTTAGCTTCTCCGTCGGGCTAACGGCAGTGTTAGCTTCTCCGTCGGGCTAACGGCAGTGTTGGCTCCTCCGTCGGGCTAACGGCAGTGTTAGCTTCTCCGTCGGGCTAACGGCAGTGTTAGCTTCTCCGTCGGGCTAACGGCAGTGTTAGCGTAGCGGTGGGCATATGGGGCTAGGCGATGGTTTGCCAACAACGCCACTTTAGGACTTGCAACCTAAAGATCTATTTCTTTCCTTCTGGTGCCCTGATCGTTCTAGCGGGTTTCCCGACGGCACTTACGCACAGGCCCGCTCACACTGAAGACCAGCACGGCACTAGAAATTCAAAACATTTATTAACACTCTAAAAACAAAAGGAAACAAATGAAAAGGAGAGACACGGCAGTGACAGTCTACAGCCAACCTGCCTTCGAGACGGGGAAAACACAAGATGAGGACCTGGAACGAGGGAGGGGAAGCACCTATATACGCCCCCCCCCCCCCAATCAGTGGTAAATGGGCCACAGGTGCTCCCTCCCACACCTGCCTGCCCAATTAACCCCAATCATCCGGTTACATTTGCTTCTCCGTCAGGCTAACGGCGTTCTACATTAAAGTCATGTTGAAGCTTGTTGAGGACGGATCTTGTGTCCTTCCAGAGAGAAGATGGCGTTCTTCACGCGAGTAAAGACCAGCATCCCCGACCTGCCGGCTGATGACGTATGAAAAGCATTTCAAGCGTTGATCCAGTCTCACCTGCGGCCCCGAAAACGAAGGAAGCCACCTGTGGTGCAATGAAGAATCTAAATCCTGTTTGCCTTTAGCCCTGCCCTCCGCTCGGTTACCTACAGGCTGGTCGCACCTGTTCCAGCGCCGAGTCTCACTGCTACAGGTGAGGTCCGAACACTTTAGTACAGCACAGAAGGAGGAAACAATGTAAGCTGAGGATAAACGCAACACCTGCAGACACACCCGAAGCACCGATGGTCCAGGATCAACGGGGCTCTGCTCTGTAGACCGCAGAGGTTGGGTTCTTCTGGGTCCAGGTCCGGCTCTCACGCAGCAGCACTGACTAACACTCAGGTAGACGCCTGCAATAGGCTGCACCTTCCCATCCAGAACCCGTCCTGGAGCTCGACTGGTTGAATGGACTGCACTTATGCCCGAAGCGCTGGGACCCACTCAGTGTCTCGCCCAAGACACGTTGACAGAGCTGGGATTCGAACCACCGACCCACTGATTAGGGTTAGAGTTAGAGTACCTGGATACTTGATATCCCTGGATCTGTCTCACCTGGGAGAACTGGAAGTTAGCGTCGTGACCCAGCACACCTGAACACAGACTGGCGCCCCCTAGAGGCTGCGAGGTCACCTCTGCTTTCTGTTCCTCACACCTGAAGCCACACCTGGTTCCTGGCGTCGGTAGAGACTCATCAGAACCTCGCCCTGGGAGAGGTGATCCTGGTGTCGGTGGTTCTGATCCATCTGGTGCATCGTGTTCCCTGAATGGGTCCGACTCATCCCCGCTGCCACTGTCATTCCAGGATGTGATGTCAGAGCAACACTTTGACCTTTTATGTACTTCCTGTCTTGATTTGGAGTTTCTGTGTTTTAAGACCAGTTTTATCGGTTTGTTACAAATCATTTATTGATCTCCAAAAAGTCTCTCAAATTAAAATCAGCCTTATTTTCTGATCATCGATGCTGTAAATGTTCGAAATCCACGTATGTAGAAGTTTAGTTGCAACATTTTCAGGTAGAATCGGACTTTCTGATGTGTAATGATCAAACACGACAGGCCTTCATGAACGATGGATCAGATGCTGTCGCACAATAATCAATACCAAAGACGAAACACGGAAATCAGAAACAAACCTTCACCTCCTGAGCTCAGACGACCATATATGGAAACGGCGATGTAGCGTGAACAGACCTAAGGATTCCTTCAACGCCGTTCGCTTGTAGGGCGAGTAGTTCTGAAGAGCGGGACTTGATCTCGCCATCGTTCGTCTGGATGAAGGAATGGCGATCAATCAGAGCAGAGAGCATGCTGGTTTGTTTCAGCTCAGTGTTTCTCCTCGTTTCCTGTAACCACTGCTGATGAACCGGGCGATGTTTGGAGGCAGCCATCACAAACGTACAGCTTGTATTTATTGCACTTTGTGATTTGGGTGTGATTTTACTGTTTTTTCCTTTTTATCACCAGAATCCCAAGAAGCTGTGAATTTTATTCTCAGACAATGTAATGTCAGCCGGAGTTGTAAATATTTCACCAGCACACGAAAACAATGTTTTGTAGTTTCACATTAAAAGTTATTCTCTTCTATTTTGTTTCGAGTTCCTTCAAAGAGATCAGCGTTGACTCTGTTTTCAGGAACCAACATTTGACATGAAGATGTATGTTTGTGGATTTGTTTATTCTGGGAGGGACCAGACACCGAATGTATGATTTAAATACAAATACTTCAAAATACGTGTTTCAGATTGGCAGTAGGGTATTTCAGCCCCTTCACGTTTCTTCTGACCGAAGGTGGCGCTAGTCGCCTCAAACGATGCTTTACAATCTGCCAATAAACGGAGAAGAAGAAGACCCGGAAGTGAAGTTGAACGTTAGCGCCTTCTTTCTCTGGCCTCGGTTGTGTGTCGTCAGCCACGAGGATCCGTTTCCGCGCCCGTCCGCTGGTCGAAGAGTTTCTCCCCGGTGTTCCTGAACGATGGGAGACCCGGTAACCGAGTACACAGCCCGGCTACATCAGCAGGTGAGCGGCCGCTGGCCGGAGCCAGTCCTTCCGGCAGCTAGCAGCCAACAGCTAGCAACTAGCAGCTTTCCTCCTCCTAATTCAAATTATGGAATAATAGAGTAAATCACAATTTATAAATAATGGATTGTGGTGCTCCCTCGGCAGCGCTAGTGTTGAGGATCGATGCTTCTCTCTGTCGTTGTCCGCGGACCTCAGGAAGACTAGTTAACCCTAACCCTACGGTACCCACTAATGGAGATCCTTGCTAAACTAAACTAACACCTGCAGTGACGCCACCGGACACGCCCCTTCACCGCCCTGTTGCTGGTCAGACATAAAGAACTGTATTTCACTAAGAATTACTGAAGTTCCGTGTTTAAAAACACATTTTGTGTGATCTGTTTCAGATATCATAAACATAATATTATTATTGGGGAAATAAGCCCTCCTTTTCTGGATTTATCAATGAATTTGAAATATTTGCATTGTGCCTTGAAAAATTTGAAAAACTAAACTGCTACAGAATTTGTATTGTACAGTATTTGAATGCAAGTTTTTTTTATTTGTACTTGTATTTAGACATCCCCATGGTATCTGTGTTTTTGTTTGTGTATTTGTTATCCTCAATGAGAGTTTGTATTTTCATTGGTTCAATAAAAAATAAAAAAACATTCCTGAACAAATGAAGAATGAGACAGACTTTTATCAGAAATTCGGCTGACTCTGACTTAATTAAATTAACTAGTCCGTGTATTCGTGAATGATTGTTAGTAATGCATCTAAAGCCGCCGAAACGGGGTTTCCTTCCAGCGTTAACGGCTGCTGGAGGGCTGTCTTTGCGCCACCGTGGTTAGCGCGGCGGCATCAGAAACGCCTCCGTGATGTTCACAACGGGATTTGTCTTTCTAAGGAGCGAGAGATCCAGAGACTCTCTGCAGAGGTGCAGCGTCTCAGGCAGCCACAGACGCTGAACTCCAGTCCACGGGTGGAGGAGCTGAGGGAGGACAACGCCAGGCTGAAGTACCGCCTCAACGTCCTGGAACGGGTGAGTGGTGGCGGTCTGGTGACGTCACGGAACGTAGAACCCAACAGAATGTTTGGTGCCTCAGAGCCTGCGGGACGAGACGCCCCCCTGCGGTCCGTCCATGATGGACATCAACCAGCGGCTCCGGGAGGTTTTTGGCGAAGCCATCCGGGCTTCCTTCCCAGAGCTGGAGAACCCTCCGCTGGCCGTGGCGCCCAACCAGCAGGCCAGGTTTGGAGACTACCAGTGCAACAGCGCCATGGCGATGGCGCAGGTGAGGCGCTGTTGATGCTTCCGGATCCACAACTTGATTTCGTGTTTAAAGATGGACGTTCCCAGGGTTCCATGGTAACGCTTTAGATGGTCGCCCACAAAGGTGTAACTTTGTCCCCGTAATGTCTCCTGGTGAAAATGTATCATTTCCCTTTCCTGATTCACATGAACGTTTAGACCCTTTGATCTCCGTTACGCCAAAATCCAATAATTTACCTTGTTTTGACATTTTAAAGGAAGTTCTCCCATTTAGTTTTGATTTAATTAAATTGGGCGGAGTCTTGTATAAAAAGCTACAAACCTTAACTCATATATTTAGATACACTTCTCAAATTGTAAAGCAATATATTGATTTATTGGTAACAAACTGCGATACAGCAAGTACATTTAGTGTTTACCAAACTAGATCAGTGTAAAGTACTCAAGTACACAGTTTAGTAGCAACAGTAGTACAGGTAAATACTGTCTGAGCTCACCTCACGTTGACTCCGCCTCACGTTGCGTAAAATCCAGCACGCCACGGCGAGCAGTCGCTGGAAAAACCCGGCATTTATACCGGTTAAAGTAATCTTCTCATCATTGGAAGAATAAATATTATTGGCCAACCCTAATAAATAGTTGAATAAAAGTCGGGCAGCCTGCGTACGCTTCGCGCCTCCTGGTTCCTTTTCGCTCATTACCAGACTAAATGGTTGATGTGTTCTGTGGAGAACCGGCACCGGTTCTGCTGGGATTACCGGTAGTTTCGCTTCATGCTGCAGATTCTGAAAGCAAAGGGAATGAAAACGAACCCGAGGGCGATCGCTGAGAAGATCATCGAGAACCTTCCGGACAACGAACTCATCCAGGGAACTGAAATCGCAGGGCCAGGTACGGAACGAGGCCCTCCTGTGGTTCCCGGTTTTTTGTTTACACTGTTTAGTCCCGTCTGTTTGAAGCACGAGTCAAAGAACGAAGGGGAACCTGGACCCGTCAGTGTCTCGAGAGAATCCACCTCGTCGTCATGGCAGCGTGTTTCCTCATCCTCCCTCTGATGGTTGTATCTTCAGGATTCATCAACATCCAGCTGAAGAAGACGTTTGTGTCCAAACTGTTGAGCAACCTGCTGAAGAATGGAGTGAAGCCCCCCCCACTGTCCTCCAGGAAACGAGTGAGCCCCGCCCCAACGACACGGCGCTTACGAATCTATAATGTGCTCTTCACAGATGAGCGCTTGTGTGCTTCGCTCAGGTGGTGGTGGATTTATCCTCTCCAAACATCGCCAAAGAGATGCATGTGGGTCACCTTCGCTCCACGATCATTGGGGACAGCACCTGTCGCCTGTTTGAGTTCATGGGCTACGACGTTCTCAGGTCAGTCCGGTCGTCCTAACCCCCTGGGCACACGGTGCTAAGCTACGCTAACCTTGATCCTGGACCTCAGGTTGAACCACGTTGGGGACTGGGGGACCCAGTTTGGGATGCTGATCGCTCACCTCCAGGATAAATTCCCGAACTACGTATCTGTGTCTCCGCCCATCGGTGACCTGCAGGCCTTCTATAAAGTCAGTGAGAACACCTGTTTGTTTTCCTGTTGGGGTTGGATGATGATGTCATAGATGTGATGCCGTTCCAGAGTAGCTGAGTGGCGTTGCTTTACCTGTCTCGTCACTCCAGCGGTTCCTGTGATGGTTTTGGAAACCAAATTTTGATGTTTGAGGAGTTTGCCGACATTTTTAATGGCTAACTTTCTGGAGCGCCGCGTCCCCGTTCACGTTCATCCACTCTGCGTGCAGGGGGCGTGTCCCTCCAGGTGACCCCGGGAAGGCAGCGGTCTGGAACAGAATCCCGAGTCCACCCTGTCCCGTCTTGAGACCAAGACCGATCTCGAGTACTGTACTACAACGCTACTACTAGCATCGCAGCTAGCGCGATTAGCATAGGCCTTCTCACTCGCTACCGACTGGCTGTAACGTCAAAGGGGGCGTGAACTTATAAAAATTGATCAATCGATAGTCTGAGGAAACACCATCTCGATATCTATCGGGTATCAGCCCTAGACGTAGAGCATGTTTTCTGAGTTGACTCCTCTCTTGCTCCTCCCTCCTCCAGGAGTCGAAGAAACGCTTTGACTCGGAGGAGGACTTCAAGGTGCGAGCGTATCAGTGTGTCGTGAAGCTGCAGCGCAGGGAGCCCGACTTCATCCAAGCCTGGAGCCTGATCTGCGACGTTTCTCGTAAAGGTAGCCTTCACGTTCACGCCAGATGTCCTACAGCTGTTCACCTGTCCTTTGTCCCTGAGCTAGCCTGGTGAAGGTGGGACGTGAACCCGTCCTGGCAGTCCAGCGGCTGACTTCCTGTGTTTCAGAGTTCCAGAGGATTTACGACTGCCTGGACGTCCAGATCATTGAGAGAGGAGAGTCCTTCTACCAGGACATGATGACCAGCAGGGTGAAGGAGTTTGAGGACAAAGGTCAGCATCTGAGCGTCCCCACCCAGCCAGACCTTTAACCGATGTGTTTACGTCACGTCTCTGAAACTCTCGCCTGCTGTTCTTGCTGTAGCCTCCGGGGGGCAAAGTTGGTCCTTGAATCTCATCCCCTCGTCTTTCCTCCCGGGGCATGTCGTGATTGTCTTTTGTCTGTCCACCCACCCATCCCTTCTGTCCTTCCTCTCAGGTCTAGTTCAGCTGGACGAGGGTCGGAAGCTCGTCTTCGCCCCGGGACAGTCCATCCCACTCACCATCGTCAAATCTGACGGGGGCTACACGTACGACACGTCGGACCTCGCCGCCCTGCACCATCGGCTCTTCCACGAGAAGGCTGACATCATCATCTACGTCACTGACAGTGGGCAGGTGGGCGGAGCCAGAGTCATAAATGCATCACAAATCGCTCATTGACTAGGTCTGATGGTATAGAAGCAGAATGAAGGACAGGTGAGAGTTCGACACGCCTTGATGTTTGGAACCTTAAAGGAAATGTTCTGCTGCGGGTTCCTGTTCCTGACCTCATCCTGGACCAGAACCAGGAGACATGGTTCATATCGGACATTTATTTTAACGCCTCCGTGACAGGAAGTCACTTAAAGACTGACATCAAAGCTCTGTTCTTTCAGGGTACACACTTCCAGGTGGTGTTTGCTGCGGCTCAGATGATTGGCTGGTACGACCCCCAGGTGACCCGGGTGGAGCACGCTGGCTTCGGGGTGGTGCTTGGTGAAGACAAGTGAGTAGGTTGGATGGTCTGGATGAGCTAACTTACCTGTGATTTCATAGGTGTGTCATGGCTGCATGTCCTCATGTTTATGCTCCTCTGATTGGCTGCCCCTGCTGGACCCGCCCACTAATGTCTGACTTGTGCTTGTTTCAGGAAGAAGTTTAAAACCAGGTCAGGAGACACTGTGAGGCTGATGGACCTGCTGGAGGAGGGGCTAAAGAGGTCCATGGACAAACTTGTAGAAAAGGGGAGGGACAAGGTGAGAGAAGGTGGGTCAGGAAATGAGGCCTCTTTGGCTCTGCATGAGCTCCACCCCCCTGCTGGATGCTACTTTAACTACAGAAGAGGGTAGTGGGTCTGGTTTGAGCCAGGCTGGTACCTGGACTCACCACCGGTGGTGGTACCTGATCTCTGACGCTCAGGCTGAAACGACGCCCTCCTGGGTTTAGGGCAGTGCTTCTCAATTATTTTCTGTCACGCCCCCCCTAGGAAGAAAAAAACATTTCAGCCCCCCCCCCCCCCCCCCCCCCCAAAAAAAACCACTCTTGTATCCTTATTAACATACAAAGGAATATGAAAAAGAAAGAAATATAGATCAAAGAATAACTTTATTACCATTTGTTTTAGTCTGCAACAGAAAATATTTGAAGTGCACCAATTTGCCTGACATTTTAATCCTTAAACTACAATTTATACAATTAAATAATAAATTACATTAAATAACATCAATAAATAATAATAAATTAAAATTGATCAGCAACATTAACTTGGGAGCACAAAATATAAAACACTTTAACCTACAAAACAAAAATGAAAAAAGAATTGTACTTTTACTTTTAGCAAAATGAGGAAGTCAGGTCTTCCCTCGTCTCCCACCGGAGTCACGGTGAAGCCAAGCGCTACGCACGCTACGCACGCTACGCACGCGACGCACGCGACGGACGCGACGGACGCTGCGGACGCTACGCACGCTACGCACGCTACGCACGCTACGCACGCTACGCACGCGACGGACGCGACGGACGCTGCGGACGCTACGGACGCTACGCACGCTACGCACGCGACGCACGCGACGGACGCTACGTACGCGACGGACGCTGCGGACGCTACGGACGCTACGGACGCTACGTACGCTACGCACGCGACGCACGCTACGTCATATTTCCTCGTCTTTGCTTTCGTCTGACCCTCCTTTGTTTTATCATCTCCGTCTCTCTTTTACTCCGTTAGATATTTCTCCACGCCGTCTCTTGAAGGTTTGTTTACAGCCGCTCTTCTTCTGCTAATACTCCCTGCGCGCACCCAGGTCGCCACTGCCAACTACTGGAGTGGATGTGCAATTACACTTTAATCTCGTAAGGCAAAAAAAGCATTTTCTCCACGGTCACAGGCGCCCCCCTAGGGGGTCGCGCCCCACCATTTGAGAACCACTGGTTTAGGGTGAAGGTTTACTTCTGCCTCGAAGACTCCCGGGCCCAGGGCCTGCTTTGGGTCCCCGCCCACCGTTGCCTGATGACATCATGTGTGATTCGTCTGCAGCCCCGTTAAGGGGTCCGGTTACGATCCGATTGTTCTGGCTGTTGAGGGAGGGGTCAGTGTCTGGATCTGGATCAGTGTCTGGATCTCAGGCGTCGCTGGCCATCGTTTCCTCTTACTTCCTGTTGGCTTGGGTCTCGCTGCTGCTTGGAGGTTCTGCTTCAAACATCAGAACCCGACCTGGATAACTGGTGAGGAGGCTGTTGGAACCCGGTGCCTGCGGGCCCTTCTGGCCTGGCGCTGCATCGTATTATTCTGGGATGGATCGCGTCCTCTCGGGTCCGTCCCCTTGTCGGTGGGTCTGGAGGTTCACGTTGTTCGTCCAGGTTGGTCTGGGAATCAGTCGAGGGTCCAAATACTTGAAGCTCGTCCTCTTATTGATTAGGTCCTGTGCTAGGATTACCTTTATTATTTAACCAGGTAAGTTAGCAGCACGTTTTTGTTGGTGGGAGGAACCCGGAGAACGTCGGGAGTACCTGAGGGTTTCCGAGGTGACGGGGTCTCTGTGCAGGTCCTGACCCCCGAGGAGGTGACTAAAGCCCAGAGGGCCGTTGCTTTTGGCTGCATCAAATACGCCGACCTCTCGCACAACCGCGTCAACGACTACGTCTTCTCATTCGACAAGATGCTGGACGACCGGGGCAACACGGCGGCGTACCTGCTCTACGCCTTCACCCGCATCAGGTGAGGGTCGGCGCGTGCTTCTTACCCGCTAGCATTCACACGCATCAGGTGAGCGTCGACGGCGTGCGTCTTACCCGCTAGCGTTCACACGCATCGGGTGAGCGTCGACGGCGTGCGTCTTACCCGCTAGCATTCACACGCATCGGGTGAGCGTCGACGGCGTGCTTCTTACCCGCTAGCATTCACACGCATCGGGTGAGCGTCGACGGCGTGCTTCTTACCCGCTAGCATTCACACGCATCGGGTGAGCGTCGACGGCGTGCGTCTTACCCGCTAGCATTCACACGCATCAGGTGAGCGTCGACGGCGTGCGTCTTACCCGCTAGCATTCACACGCATCAGGTGAGCGTCGACGGCGTGCGTCTTACCCGCTAGCATTCACACGCATCAGGTGAGCGTCGACGGCGTGCGTCTTACCCGCTAGCATTCACCCACGTTAGGTGAGGGTCGGCGGCGCTTTATTAAATCTTTGGCATGTTTTTACCTGCTAACATTCACACGCGTGCATTTCTACAGCATGTTGTAGGGAACGCTTGCAGCCTCACGGGGAGTAGGGTAGTGCGGTTAGCAGGAGCTAACGTAACATTGCCAGTTTCTCCCTTGAGCCGGTCTGAAGCCGGTTTCAGACATCATCACACGATGGGCCTTCTGGCTGAGATCTTAATGTCTTCATTGTGCAACAGGACCGAATGGCTCCAGGGAGCTCACGTCTGCTTCAACCCCCCCGTAGGTCCATCGCCCGTCTGGCCAACATCGATGAAGCCACTCTGAGGAACGCCGCGGAGACCACCGAGGTCATCCTGGACCACGAGAAGGAGTGGAAGCTGGGAAAGTGCATCCTCCGCTTCCCGGAGATCCTGGAGAAGATCCTGGATGAGCTGCTGCTCCACACGCTGTGCGACTACCTGTACGAGCTCGCCACCACCTTCACCGAGTTCTACGACAGCTGCTACTGCGTGGAGAAGGACCGGCAGACGGGTACGCTCCTCCACACCTCACATCGAGGAACTGAGCAGCAACTCCCTCTCAGGGGTTTGCCTGAAAGCCTTCCTGTTTAATTATGCTAATGTTCAGCAGCCCCGCCTCCAGGATGCTTCACGCCATGTTGGTTGTGTTCTGTGAGGTCAAGGTGACCTTCAGGGGATTTATCAGGGCTTCGGTTGCAGCTAGTTTTAGTTTTCCGTCGACCTTCTGTCTCGTTATCCAGGTGAGGTGGTGAAGGTCAACATGTGGAGGATGCTGCTGTGTGAGGCCACAGCCGCCATCATGGCCAAATGCTTCCACATCCTGGGCATCAACCCTGTGGAGAGGATGTGATGTCTCCCTCCCCTCCAGGTTCACCAAAGCAGACGTGGGTCTTCTCCCTCGCTGGACTTTAAGAACGCATTTCCCGTTATGGGAGGAGAATCATTTCACATGCAATAAATAAAAGAGCTGACCTACAGTCTGTCATTTATTCACCTTCTATGCCTCCACCTCTATACCTTCTACCCCACCTCCTGATGGAGTTCGGTGAGTATTGCATGTATCGTATTTCTGGTCTGGGGTTGAATTGAATGAGGCAAATCTACATGCATTCCGGCATGCTAACTAGTTGCTATGTCGGGTAGACCAGGTTTCCAAGTCTCTACAACGTACCGTTCTCGCGATAATTCGAAGAAATGAATGGAGTTTGGGACATTTCCGGTTTCCGGTTTCATTCCAGAAACGGCCACAAGATAACATGCTGCCCTCTTGTGGAGACATGGCGCCGCTACAGTGAACATCAGAAGTTTACAATCAGCATAAATATACACACAAACAAATGTCTTAACAACTTGTAACTTGGCACACTT
>NC_090905.1:15105911-15132980 GCF_040956055.1 Brachionichthys hirsutus | reverse complement strand
AGCAGAACCACCAGCACCAGAACCAACACCAGTAGAACCCACACCAGTAGAACCACCAGCACCAGAACCAACACCAGTAGAACCAATGCCAGTAGAACCACCAACCACACCAGAACCAGCACCAGAACCAACACCAGTAGAACCACCAGCACCAGTAGAACCAACCGCACCAGAACCAACACCAGTAGAACCAATGCCAGTAGAACCACCAACCACACCAGAACCAGCACCAGCAGAACCACCAGCACCAGAACCAGCACCAACACCAGTAGAACCACCAACCGCACCAGAACCAACACCAGTAGAACCACCAGCACCAGAACCAGCACCAGCAGAACAAACCACACCAGAACCAACCACACCAGAACCACCAGCACCAGAACCAGCACCAACTCTAAGACTAACAATCAAGCACATCCAACACGCACATGAGACCACACTGTCCAGGTCCACACAGTGAACTGGTCCAGGTCCACACAGTGAACTGGTCCAGGTCCACACAGTGAACTGGTCCAGGTCCACACAGTGAACTGGTCCAGGTCCACACAGTGTCTCAGGCTCTGTTCTCCTTCGCTGCAGGAGGTGCTGAAGCAGCTGCAGAGTAAACTGGAGCAGGAGGCGGGGACACTGGCCTCCTCTGGGAGGAGCCACGTGCTGCACCAACTCAAAGGTCTGTCAGGAAGCTGATTATTGATTATTCATTTGATTGTCTCTGCGGTGGACTCTCAGGAGACTTTAGAAAACGATTTCATCATTGATTAGATGATCGTCTGTCCAGGATGATGTCATAGATGATGTCATAGATGACTTAACCCTAACCTTCATCACGCGCTTGAAGCTCCGCTCCTCTTACTCCGGGGCACCAACCAATACCAAATAAGGGCATGCTATCCACGTAGCATGTAGCATGCCGCCTGAAAGGCGTTCACTGAATAATTGTGTACATAGTAGCAACACTCACCAGGGAGGGGGAAGACTGGCTCCTCCCCTTCGCTGTCGTCCTCCATGTTGTCTCTGTGCGTGTTCCGATGCGGGGGAGGGATTGGACAGACATCCGCTCGATCCCATTGGACGCTACGCACAGGTGTAACAACAGCTTCCTGTCCACAGCAAACAAAGATCTCGTTTGAAGTACTTCAGAACCCGACCCGGTTTCTGTGAGGGACGCCGACTTCAGCTGCTGAAACGATGACATCACAAGCTGCGTGTTCTCTGAATCAATAACCCGATTGACTGATTATTGATTATTGATCCTCCTCAGAGCTCCACACGGATCTAACCAACTACTATGAACTCAAACACCAACCTCACAACTTCAGACTGCTGACCCAGAGCCCGGGAGGGGCGGGGCCACCAGGTGTCAGAGGGGTGGGGCTCGATGAGTGCCCGAGCAGGACCTTGTCTCGTCTGAGCTCTGCGTCGAGCGAGGACGTCATGATGCCGCATCACTTCCTGGATGGAGCCCCGCCCCGAACGGCTGTGATCAGCGGGGCGGACGGACGTACGAGCGATCACCACGCGGAGGAGCTGTACAAGCAGAGGTCAGCTGACCCGCCCACCCTCCGGGGGATTGGTCGATCCATCGTTAGCACGTAGCCTCAAACGGCTAACGGGGTCTCCGATGCGTCGGCAGGAACCTCCTGCTGGGGGAGATGGACCGGGAGGAGAGGGAGCGCTGCTGGTACTTCAGCCAGCTGGAGGCGCTGTCGCAGAGACTGGCTCAGCTGCCGCGCATCGAAACGGTGAGAACCCGAAACCGCAGAGACGGGCGATCAATAGCTGTTAATGAGACGCTCCACCTCACTCCAATGTTCTGATCGGATCCGATCACAAATGAGTTCCAGGAAGTGGTAGAAAGTACTTTGATGGACGTGAACAGTAGTTTTCTGTCCCGATACTGCAGTACTGTCCTCCTGGTCTCAGTTCTCCTGGTCTCAGTTCTCCTGGTCTCAGTTCTCCTGGTCTCAGTTCTCCTGGTCTCAGTTCTCCTGGTCTCAGTTCTCCTGGTCTCAGTTCTCCTGGTCTCAGTTCTCCTGGTCTCAGTCCTCCTGGTCTCAGTTCTCCTGGTCTCAGTTCTCCTGGTCTCAGTTCTCCTGGTCTTAGTTCTCCCTGCAGATGGATCTGATCCGGCAGCAGCTGGAGTTTGAGGCGCAGCAGGTCCGGTCTGTGATGGAGGAGCGCTTCGGCACCGGTGACGAGGTGCTGCAGCGGTCGCAGGTGAGACGGAGACGCGACGGACGGGACGTCCTGTTGGCGCCGAGACGCCATCTGGAACATCTGGATCAGGCTGAACTGTGTGTTGCAGGTCCGCGTGGCCCGTCTGGAGCAGCTGGAGGAGGAGCTGCAGGAGGTCCGAGGGAGTCAGGAGAGCCAGCTCCAGGTCCGACACAAGCCCACACAGACACAGGACGGCCCGGGACCCCTCAGGCGGTCTCCGGGACCCCTCAGGCGGTCTCCGGGACCCCTCAGATCAGGGGTGTCAAACAGCACATTAGCGTTACGGTTCACATTTGGCCTTTGGAGGGGAAACGTAACGCAGTAAAAATGTAACTAAATGTAATGTAATATAATGTAAAATAAAAGTAACTACTAATAACTATTTACTTTTTTATTTAACTCTAATTATTGTAATTACAATAAAATATTCCGTTTTAAAAAGGTTGTAGCTTAACTTGTTAGAGATAAAGCCAGACTGTAAAGTATGAACCAAAGTTTGTGATGGGAATAAATTAACATCTAATAATGTGGAAAAGTTCCATTCAAATGCAACCAATCAGGAACAAAGATAACCGATACAAAATCAAAGCAGAACCAAAAAGCCTCCATCTTGTCTCGTCATGGACATGCAGAAACCAGAAAAACAACCAGAGTGGGAAAGATAAAGAACATTCCTGAGTCAACGCCGCGGAAAAGACGTCACCTTCAGGATCAGCACCGGACAGCTCCACAGGTAACCGGCTACCTGTGGAGCTGTTCCTGAAGTTCACCTTCAGGATCAGCACCGGACAGCTCCACAGGTAGCCGGTTACCTGTGGAGCTGTCCCTGAAGGTCACCTTCAGGATCAGCACCGGACAGCTCCACAGGTAACCGGCTACCTGTGGAGCTGTCCCTGAAGTTCACCTTCAGGATCAGCACCGGACAGCTCCACAGGTAGCCGGTTACCTGTGGAGCTGTTCCTGAAGGTCACCTTCCACCACCTGAACGTGGCCGTTATCCTTAAACGATGACTCTGGAACGGGATTGGTTCCTCCTCCTCCGTTGCCATGCAGAGAAAGCAGACCTTCTGTGCTGCCTCTGAGCTGAGCTGTGATTGGCTGTTGCCAGGCTGCGGGGTCGGCACAGAGCGAGTCCGTCCTCCTCGTCCTCCTCGCCTCCAGATGGGAGTCGCACGAGTTCTGTGTTCCTGGGAAAGCGCTGATTAAGTTTAAGTCATATAAACAAATCGCCATGGTTACGATTGGTCGATTAAGAAAAGAGTCATAGCTAACAAATGAGATGTTTTCTACATGCTGAAATGGGGAGGGGCTCCGGTGACGGACGAACCGACCGACACGGATCGGTTTCCTCCCCCGCATCCATTTTGTGCCGATGCGTGCAGCTGCTCGCGTTTAATGGAGGTTTGGATCGGCGCCACGGAGAGAGCTCAGCCGCCTTTCATCCCCCATCACCATGGCAACGCCTCCGGGTGCGATGTGGCTGCAGACAAAGAGGGGCGCCGAGTGTGCGTGTGTCCAGGGAAGCGTCCCTCAGGAATGTCCTGATGGACGGTTTTATCTGATTCAATTATTTTAAGATGAGAAAAAGTCTGGTTTGAATATTTTTCTTCAAAAGATACAAAAGATGTTCAATAAAAATCAAGAATTAATTCATGATCCAGATTTGAGATCAGCCCCAACGACCAGATCAACATTCAGCCTCTCAGAAGCTTTATCGTTGATCGATTCATTTTTCATTACGTCCCAGAGAAAACTGTCGCCACCTGCTGGTGGGCGACGGTCACTGCAGGAAAACAAACCGAGTGCAGCTTAACCTGTAAACGGAATCATAACATGAAATGTACACTTTACTTTGATACACAATCACAAAGTACACATACTCATCATCTTCCTCCTCCCGTTTGTGTCTGCAGCTGTCTGGAGCTGAGAAGCCCCCTGCTGGAGAGCCGGAGAACACCACGTCATCAGCCGCGGGGGGAGCAGAAGCTCCTTCAGATGGAGGCAGCAAGGTGACGTCACTCCAGCGGAAAGGGTTCACAAGGGGTTAACGCAGCCGAACACATCCAGGCTTTCATCTCTTTAATTGTTTAAAGAAATTTAATATCGCAAAAGGTTCATGTCGGAGCCCTTTATGACAGATTTTACAAGATAGGATTTTCAAAGCCTCCTCTATAAGTAAATGGGAAAATCCAGATGTTTCTGGATCCAGACGGGAATCCGGATCGCTCTCAGAATTTAATGGATCCAAGTTAGACCAGGACCATCTCCAGTTTTATGCATCCAGATCCATCCAGCAGTTTTTCTGTAACTGCTAACAGACAAACGGCATCAGAACCAGAACCAGAACCTCCTTGGTGGAGGCAACAGCAACATGGGTCGGGAGCGGGATCCGGTCTGACGCACCACTAACCCTCTGAACCCGCCCTCAGGTGGAGATGGTGTTCTGGCTCCTCTCCATGCTCGCTAACAGAGACAAGGAGGAGATGTCCCGGACGCTGCTGGCGCTGTCCAGCTCTCAGGACAGCTGCCTCGCCATGAGAAGGTCCGGCTGCGTCCCCCTTCTTGTCCAGATCCTCCACGAAGCACCGTGCAGTAACGGTGGCGCCGGGGAGACCCCGACAATGGCGGGCTGCAGCAGGGAGGCCAAATCCCGAGCGAGCGCCGCCCTCCATAACGTGGTCTACTCGCAGCAGGACGAGGGCCAGGCCCGCCGCGAGATGAGGGTGCTGCACATGCTGGAGCAGGTCCGGACCTACTGCGACAGCGGCTGGGACTGGATGGAGAGCCACGCAGGGACCCAATCCACCGGTGAGTGACGCTCACAAGCCCCCGGTAACCATGGCAACCCCTCGTCGACACCGCCGCTGCTCTCTTCTCCAGACGCCCCTGAACCCGTGGAGCCTCAGATCTGTCAGGCCATGTGTGCCATCATGAAGCTTTCCTTTGAAGAGGAGTACAGACGAGCCATGAACGAATTAGGTCATCCGACAGCCGTCACTTTGATCCCGCCCCCAACACCGGCGCCACCCTCTGCTAATCAGTTTGTGTTTGATCCAGGCGGTCTACAGGTAGTGGCCGATCTGATCCACCTGGACCGGGACCTGTACGGTTCGCAGAATGACCCCATCAACATGGCGCTGCGCCGCTACGCAGGGATGGCGGTGACCAACCTGACCTTCGGGGACGTCGTCAATAAGGTACAGAGGAGCGTGAAGACACCGAGGTGTCCTGCTGCACCGTGTACTTTTACTGTGTTCACGTACTCACGGCTGTTTCAGGCGCGTTCGGTTTTGATGCCGACGCAGGACACAACCTGCAGTTCAGAGCCAGAACCACCTAGTGGTACCGAGTTTGGTACTGAACACGCTCCCTCGGAAGAACAACCGTAAATGCACTATAAAAATCAGTCCCCAAATATTTCAACACGGATTTCAGGAGGAATCTGTTCACTGATCCGGGATCAGCTGGCAAAACAGTTTTTAAAGCGATCGGGATCGAACACGAAGGAACCGGAGGCCCACCAGGCACCAGACCGGGTCGGACCCGGTCCACAAACATACGGCTTCAGACTGTTCTCGCTACTAATTAGCATGTTGCTAAGGGAGTTCAGATGGATTAAGTGGGTGGCTGCGGCTAACACTGGTAAAAGATGCTAAGCTAACATCATCCAAGGCTGAAAATGCCCCGTTACGCGCAACAATAGTTCTAGTGTTGGGATGCATGTTGCTAGCCACAGTGCTATGGCTTTAGCGTTAGCATTAACCTTGGTGTTATCGTTAGCATGCCTTTAGCCTGGGGCTTCTGCTTCACTTCAGGCCACTCTGTGCTCGAAGAAGAACTGCCTCCAGGCTCTGGTGGCCCAGCTGGCCTCAGACAGCGAGGAGCTTCACCAGGTGGTCTCCAGCATCCTGAGGAATCTGTCCTGGAGGGCCGACATCAACAGCAAGCGAGTCCTCAGAGACATCGGCTGCGTGTCTGCACTGATGACCTGCGCCCTGCAGGCCACCAAGGTAACAGTAGCCAGACCAGCCGAGTCCCGTAACCACGGCAACGTCTATTCAATGATTCCAGGTAAAACTCCTTTTGTGCTGGCTTTCCAGGAGTCCACCTTGAAGAGTCTTTTGAGCGCTCTGTGGAATCTGTCAGCCCACAGCATCGACAACAAGGTGGCGATCTGCTCTGTGGACGGCGCTCTGGGCTTCCTGGTCAGCACCTTGACGTACCGATGCCAGACCAATTCGCTCGCCATCATTGAGAGCGGGGGAGGGATCCTTCGTAACGTGTCCAGTCTGGTCGCCACCAGAGAAGACTACAGGTAACGTAGTGGACGCATGAAAGGCCAGTTTGTTTTCCCAACAAGCCTAAATCAATTGAAAACAAGAAGCTCGAATCAGAATTTGCTTTATGCCGGTGTAGAAGCGCTGAAATGGCTTTTTCTCCCGTTTCCTTTTGAAGACAAATCCTAAGGGACCACAACTGCCTCCAAACTCTGCTGCAGCACCTGCGCTCCCACAGCCTGACCATAGTGAGTAATGCCTGTGGGACTCTGTGGAACCTTTCTGCCAGATGTTCAGAGGACCAGGAGCTGCTGTGGGACCTTGGAGCAGTAAGCATGCTGCGCAACCTGATCCATTCCAAGCACAAGATGATAGCGATGGGCAGCGCTGCGGCTTTAAGGAATCTCCTCACCAATCGGCCCCTGAAGTACAAAGACGCTGCAGTGGTTTCTCCGGGCTCCTGCATGCCTTCCCTCTACATGAGGAAACAGAAGGCTCTGGAGGCCGAGCTGGACGCTAAACAGCTAGCGGAGACATTTGACACCCTCGAGAAACAGAGCCCCAAGCACTTGACCCTCAACAAGCCGCTACGACACATCGAGAGTCTGGCAAAGGATTACGCATCAGATTCTGGTTGCTTCGACGATGACGAGGCTCCCAACGTATCAAGTAGCCTGGACACGGGGAGCTTCTCCATGCTGTCTATGTTTCTCACCAACTCTAACCTCATGCAAAACCAGCCACGCAAGAGGGACGGTGAACCAGAGAGAGACGTAGACCGGCCTCGTGCGTTGGAGAAGAGACACGAGCCTTCTGACGACGTGTCTGCTGCTGCAGAGAAGCTCGCTAAAAAGATCACCAACACTGTTGCCAAGATCGACAGGCTGGTGGAGGACATCGCCATGCACACGTCCTCGGAGGACAGCTTCAGCCTGAGCTCTGAGGACCACCTGGCAGAGTGGCCTTATGGAATACATGAAGCCCAGAAGAACTCGTGCTCCCCCTGCCGTGTCTCCGACACAAGCAGCTTGGCCCACCGAGAACGGTTGAGTCGTGCAAACGCCCTCTTACGCCTCAAAACGGCCCACACAAGCGCATCAACAGATAGCTTAAACAGCGGCAGCACCAGTGACGGCTACTGTGGCAGCAAGGACCACTTACAACCTGCTCCAAGAGCGCTGACAAAGCAACAACGACCCAACCAGCTCGACCTCAAGGTGGCTCATCAAGACTACCCGACTCCAGTAGCGTCCGTCCTCAACCAAGCGAAGCAGCAGGATATTCCCCAGAGAGATTCCGTAGAAAGCAAAGAGGTGAAAGCGTTGGACATCGGCAGCACAGACGCAGAACGGAACCAGGATCAACCGGCACAAACGCCCGTCAGTGAATCCACCAAAGTCTCCTCTGATATCAGCATGGCGTCGATTAAACCGTCTCCTTCTTATCAGCAGGTACCGCTCATTCAGGGTGTGGCCACATGCGGTGTGGCAAAGACAGCCGTCAATGTTCAGGCTGCCCAAGCAATGAGGAGACGAGCCTGGGTACCGACTGCCCCGACTGGGGGCAGCATTACGAAACGCTCTCCAATGGCAACCGCCCAAAGCCCAACCATCGGGACGATGGAGACCGTCCAGAAATACTCTGTTGAAAACACCCCGATTTGCTTCTCCCGCTGCAGTTCACTCTCCTCCCTGTCCTCTGGGGACGGACAAAGTGAGAATGAGCTTGAGAGTGACTCATCATTAGAAATAATTGAAGTAGAGGATGAAGAAGTGGTGGAGAGAGCCGAAGAGGATGGAACCCTGGAGGATCTGACCGACAGCCAGCTGCTGATGACGGACCCAAAAACCGTCCCCTGTCGGGAGACGGATCCCATTGAGATACCCTGTCCCACCAAAAGGGAGAAGGTGTTCCTCAGGGGAGTTTCACCAGCAGTGCTTGAAGATAGATCTCCCTCGAGTTCATCTGAAAACTACATCCATGAGACACCGCTGGTATTGAGTCGCTGCAGCTCAGTCAGTTCACTCGGGAGCTTTGAATCTCCCTCCATCGCCAGTTCAATCCAAAGCGATCCATGCAGTGAGATGATTGACGGAACGATCAGTCCGAGCGATCTTCCCGACAGCCCAGGCCAAACCATGCCCCCGAGTAGGAGTAAAACGCCTTGCTGCGTCGAGTCAAGCGTACCAGAAGCACAGACGACAGGAACGGCAGGCCAGTGGGAAAGCAGCCTGCGGACATTTATGGAGGTCGCAGATTCCAAGGAAAGGTTCAACCTTCCTCCTGACCTGGACAGCATGATCTACTTCACTGTGGAAAAGCCCTCGGAGAATTTCTCCTGTGCTTCGAGTTTGAGCGCTTTGCCTCTTCACGAACATTACATACAGAAAGACGTGGAACTGAAGTTGATGCCGCTACTCCAGCAAAACGACAAAAACGATCCTTTCCCGGAGGAGGACGAGCAGCGAGCCGACCACGGGGGGCGATACAGCGAGGGAAACTCCGACGACGACATAGAAATCCTGAAGGAATGCATCAACTCAGCAATGCCTTCCAAGTCCAGAAAAGTAAGACCTTCCCCGGTGACCACCATTCCTCACGTTCTCAATTCACAGAGCCGGAAACCAATACACCTCCCAGTGTACATGATCCTCCCCAACGGCAAAACGCAACTGTATCCTGGGAGGAAAATCATCATCCCACAAAAGGACTTGAAATTTGATGACTCGTCCTTCACGGATTCTACAGAGGGTACACCGGTCAACTTCTCAAGCACAACGTCCCTAAGTGATGACACAATTCAATACCCAGTTAAGGACAGGGGCGCTAAAGACTGCACAGCTAAAGGTATGAACAGACAGGAGTTTAACGATGAGGCAAAGAGGATCGAAGACTTGAGGATCTTCTCACACTTCCACCAACCCAACAGGATGAACTACCCACCTGAGGCACAAAGGACCCGGATCAGCAGGCACGTTGTTCCCACTCAGAGGGTGCTGATGCAAAGCAAAGAGGTAGCTGATAGAGTGGCAAGTCAAAGACATCGTGATCAGTCGCCTAGCCAACAACAGCGACCGCGTCAAGGCCCGCTCAGGAAGCCGGGACTGCCCGTCATCAAGCAAAACACCGAAGGTACTATGACATCACAAAAAGGAAACTCAATCTTTCAAAAAATGCCGCAGTCGTCAGATGAGAGCAACAGCTTCTACGACGGCGAAAATGACAACTCGTTGAAACAAACAATTAGAAAACAGATCAGGGAATCAAATAAGAAAACTCTCTCCCGAAGCATGACCAATATTGGCAAGATTGATAATGCCCAAGGAAAGTCCAGAGGATTCCACAGGATAAAAGAGACTCTGATAAAGGGTGAATCCATGGAACGTCACTCACTCAGCTCCTCGCTCAGTTCTCTGAGCGACGCCGAGTTTGAGGATCATAAATCCAAAGGTCAGAAAATATGGTGTAGAAACAGACACAACAGATCCCTAAACACGGTGCAAAAAGCAAAGCCTGCGGCGGCTCACGGTAGATACGAGGAGCCGAGCTCACCGAGCTCCGTCAGCATGGACTCAGAAGACGACCTTCTTCACAAATGCATCACATCTGCCATGCCCAAGCAAAGAAGGAAGCTCGCTGCCCGGAAGAAGAAAGACAAGCCCCACAAGCAAAAGGCCTCCGATGGGTGGACCGTGGATGAGGAAATGGATAGCGATGATACAGCATGGGATAAAGACTCGGACCTCAACAGCGTCGAATGGAGAGCCATACAGGAAGGAGCTAATTGTGTTGTCACGGGGCTGCAGGCCTCCAAGTCCCAAGAGCCATCCTCTGAAGAGACCGAGTCGGTCTTATCCTTCATGTCGACGTCCAGCTTTACACCCAAAGAACCGAAGTTTGCCAAAGACAAAAAGGCAAATAAACCTCTGGACTTCGCTCAGCGCAAACCAGTTCCAAACTTACCAGTGGTGTTCAGAGGCAGGACAGTGATCTACACACCAAAGAAAGAGGCCGCTCCATCGCAAAGACCCGCCCCGAGAAAGGTAGCAACCAAGATGGACGCTCCGAAGAACCCAAACCTTGCTCAGCACAGATCAAAGAGTCTTCATAGATTAGGCCACCCCCAGGATGTTGAGCTTTCTTTGCCAAAGAGGAGCTCCACTCCACCACCCAGGTTACCAAAAGGTTCGTCCTCTGGATCGTCACAATCATCGACACCATCCAAGCAGTCACAGAACATACCGTCCCCAACCCAGACAAACAAAACTCTCCAGAAAAAGAATGCGTCACCAAACAGCAGCCCGCCAGCAAGCAGTGCCCGAGAACGGAAAGGCCGCTCGCCCGCCGTGAACCACAATGAAAAAACTCCACCGCCTAAAACTCAGAAGTCACCTGTCAGAATCCCTTTTATGCAAAATTCAGCCAGGCCCAGACCTCTGTCCCCCTTGGTGACAAACCAGACAGCCAGCAGACAAAACGGTCACAACAATGGGGAGAAGGTTCCGCCAGCGACTCGATCTGAGCTCGTCAGGTTGACCTCAGCCCTTTCACACGGCAGCGAGTCCGACCGCAGCGGCTTCATGCGGCAGCTGACTTTCATCAAGGAACCGAAGACCATGTTGAGACGTGACGGCTCTGCACGCAGCCTGAACAGGTCCCAGAATGCATCGCCCCGTAGGACACTTCCTGGAGCTTCAGCGGTCTTCCTGTGCTCATCGCGCTGCCAGGAACTCAAGGCAGCTGTGCAAACTCAGAAAAGGGTGCAAGGTGCAGTCCAAGAGCAGCGAGTAAAACGGCCAAATGATGGTGTTGAGAAAGAAACGTGCTCCTTCTCGAGGGCCACGTCCAGCGAAAGGAAGCAGCTTCCGAGACGTGCAGGCAGGCGAACTAGCTCTGAAAGCCCCTGCAGGGGGGCTCAGCGAAGCGGCCCAGGTAGAGTGTCTGGAGCCAAGCAGCAACAAGGTAAAGACGCCTTTAAACGTCACGCCTCATCGCCAAGCATAAACATACTGAGCCGCGTTACCAGCCGCTCCTCCCTCCGCTCTTCATCATCTGATTCAAGTGGAAGAGCAAAGAGCGAGGACGGCGCCAAGAAAAAAGTGCAGAGGTCTTGGAGAAGGATCAGGGATGAAGAAGTACCTCAGATCTTAAAAATTACTCTGCCAGCCAACGCGTTACCTCTGGTACCTTGTCCTGACGGGGAAAAGCCAAAGCCGGGAAAACTGCCAACCATCCTACTCGCATCTCGCAAGACCAGCGATGCCACGGTCCAGACGGAGGACTTTCCAAACACAACCAACACGAGCACCGTCGAAACGGCTCCAGCGAACTCGGGGGAAATGGCCCGGCTTGCGTTACTCAGAAAGATCGGTCCCTCCGCTGGGAGTAACTTCCAGGATGGAGATCCAGAAGGTTCTCTGAGGAGCCACACCAATGTATTTATGGGCAAACCGGAAAGCCACGCGAGTGGAGCAGTCCATTTCCGTCAAGGCTCGCCCGGCAAGGCCGCCAGAATCACTCCATTTAACTACACCCCAAGCCCCATGGCCCCCTGCCGAGCAGACGCACCGAGCCAAGCAGCCGCCGCCGCCGAGAAGTCGGGAGCGGCCGATGACTCATAGGGCGAGTCGTGGACTACGTGGACGACTCTACGGCGTTCCAGAACGAAGCTCGGCACTCAGGCGGACCGGCTCGCTTTGAGCGGGTCCCTTAAACCTCGGGTAGTGACCTTTTACGTTCTCCCTGAACAATTGATCACGGCTTCCATATACAAGTCGTTCAAGGCGGGACGTATGCATCGAGAAAGGTTGACGTGCTTCACAGAAGAAGCTCAAAGACGAAATGGAAGAGCTTCTTTTTGTACTTTTTTTTGTATTTGTAAAGACACAAGAGACACTGAAGTCCAACACGTGGATCCCGATTTGTCCCGAGACACAACTCGGTGAAGAACGATCATATGCAAACGTCAGTCGGACTTTTTCCTGAGAAGGTGGGAGACTTCCAGAACATAACGTCTGTCTGTCGGGACATCGGGCCTTTGACCCAGATCATTGGTTCCGAAGCCCTGTGGAGTGTCGGGGAACACGGCGTTCTTCCAAAGCTTCAGGTGTCTGGCCTGATGTTTGATTCTGTCCTTTAGGACCGTTGTCTCCAACCTTTATCCTGATCTAACCGCCGCACCTTCTATTATACACCTGTAATAACTATTAAAGGATCATCTCCTCACCATTACACATTGTTGAATAATCATGTTCAGTATGTACCTTTGTTAAATACTGCGGGATTGCTAAGTATAAGTACTGTCGTAGTTTTTGTAGTTTCTGACCCTATTTGGGTGCTGATTTGATTGGCTCCCCTCGTCACCCGCCCTCACATAAACACTTCATATGAATCCATCTATAGATCAATCACTTCCAGTATTGATCAGTGGCATATTTAATCTGTGCAGATGAACCGGTCCAGACCGGTCTTCTCAGATGTCATGCACGTCTGATTGATGTCGAATATTAAACGATTTATTGATGAATCATTGTTGCTGGGACACAGCCATGTTAGCTAGCATTAGCATCGGCAGATTCCGGCTGAGAGGTCAGAGGTCAACTGAAACATCACCAGCCTGGCTCGCGGGCGCGGCGGCTTCAGCTGAGCCGGGCCGTCTGACACGAAGAAGAGGTGGGTCTACAGAGGGAGGAAGTCACAGAGCTTGACCTTTGACCTCTGCTACATCGTTCTTCAGCTGCTCCCCCGCAGCTCGCAGCTCCTCCCTCTGTCGGAGCAGCCGCCCCCGCGCCTCCTGCAGCTGCTCGTTCAGCTCCAGGTACTGACGGCACTGCTGGAACCTCAGCTCCACGTCACGGTCTGACGGCCGGGCCCGATCTGAGGAGGGAGACCAGTCCGTACAGGACCGGAGAACCGGTCAGTAAACGACAGGAGAACCGGTCAGTAAACGACAGGAGAACCGGTCAGTAAACGACAGCAGAACCGATCAGTAAACTACAGGAGAACCGGTCAGTAAACGACAGCAGAACCGGTCAGCAAACGACAGCAGAACCGGTCAGTAAACGACAGGAGAACCGGTCCCTAAACTACAGCAGAACCGGTCCCTGAACTCAAAGGACATTTCTCCCTTCTCGTTTGTTCCTGGGTCCGCTGGGTGTGGAACGATACCGGCAAGGTTCTGTTGTGTTCTCGAAGGTAGAACCTTTGCTCTGGATCTCTTCTGGGCCATGTGGACTCACCTTGTCCAGTCTGCTCCGGTTCCGGGACGCTGAAGACCGGGTCGTCGGGAGCGGCCCTGTTGATGTCCTCCAGGATCTGGTCCACGCTGGGGGGGTCGGGGCGGCTGGGGAGAACCGCCCTCTTCTTATGTTTGGATCCGACGTTCATGCTGCCGGATCCAGCTTCACCTCCACCTGAGGAGCTACAGATTCATGATCAATGATCAATATAAAGCGGCTCCTCCCCCACGAATCAATGAAACACGCCCAGCACGTAAAGAATGATAATCAACCACTGACGAATCTCAAGCTGCGCGTCACGCAATTTAGACTCGTTTCTTCTGACGTCATCCAGCCCAGACGACAGGGGAAGCTAATGCTAACTAGCTAACTAGCTGCTTAAATCGGTCTGGAAGTGGATATTCGTTGTATTCCGGTGATTTATTCGATAGCCGGATTCAACAGGAATACCGGGTCGTTCACGAGCCGCACGTTCTACCGGAATAACGCGTTCCGGTTCGAAACCGGACGCGTTTAGAGTTTAACTGGCCAAATCTCAAACGGAGTTCGGCGGACGGGACCCGGCTGCTGGTCGGTCTTACCAGTTCAGTCTCACAGTAACGAGTCTCACAGGTAATCAGATTACTCCCGTAACGCACAATAACGACACTAGCGAAAGGCAGCTGAACAAAAACTTCCACGAACGCTGCACGTCAAGGGTTCCTACGTCATTACGCCAGAGCGGACGCGTAGAGGCCACGCCTTCACGACACGTCATCCTTTACATGTCAGCGTGTCTGGTCAGGGATGACGTTGGATGAGGATCATGACGTCAGAACAGCATCAGAGCAGACATTGTTTATTTCTTATCACAATGGAAATGATCAAGAGATGTCAAAAACACGTTTATGTTTTCAAACATACAAATAACGACATGGAGGGAGTCTATGGTCAGTAGCTCCTTCTCACCTCCTGGGGGTGCTAGAGGTCTGCAGGAGGAGAACCGTGGAACCTAACTGGTTTTAGTTCCTGACCCGTTTCAGGTGTTTCTGATCTTAAACAACAAGATATTTGGGGGTCAGCATCCAGCATCCCAGTCACTGGACCAAACTGTCAGGCCCGTTCAGTCTCCGGTCCTGCTCCTCCTCTTCTGGACTCGGGGTTCTGCCGACACCAGACCAGAGTTACCGGATCTTAACCCAGGAAAGGCTGGAACAGAACAGAGGAAGTTAGACCCAGCTCTGAATACAGGACCCAACCTTTGGCTTAGCTTAGCTTAGCATAAACCAGGTGTATTGCGTACAGGCGGTTCTTCGCTTGGCTGTGATGGAATCGCTTCAGACGGTGATTTTTCTGTCGACGAACTCGGTAAACTTTTAGGTTCCAGCTGAGCGACCGGCGGTCCTGGAGTCACCAACGCTTTGTTCTTCATCAGAGCGGTCAGGACTGGAGAGAGGGAAGGGAGGAATAGTCACTCAAAGTGGGCCAGATCCAGGTGGGTGCCCGTCAGGTGCCCGTCAGGTGCCCGTAATGAACCGGCCTCTACCTTCTCTGGTGAGGTTCTCAGCCGCGTTCATGACCTTCCCGCCGAGGTTGTTCACCATGTTGTCCACCGTGGCCTCGTGGCGGAGGAAGACGGGCCGGACCACTTTGTCGTAGATGACCTGGGAGCCGTTCCAGGATATGGGAGCCATGCACCACAACAGGAAGAGACACTGGAACCACAGAGGACACAGTCATGCTGGGTCCAGACTTCCTGGATACGGATTCATTGTTAGCTTAGCATCATCCTGCTGCTGCTATGTGCTAACTCCAGCACCTCATCACAGGTTCACCAGCTCATTGCTACATCATCCTCATTTAGCTACGCTCGAGTGTGTCTCACCTTAAAAGCGTAGTAGAAGGGAAACCAGTAGAGGAAGATATCGGAGAAGAACTCCCCCAGGCTGAAGACCCCGTACACCACCCAGTAGGTCAGCCATTTGGTGTCGTCTTCCTTGCTGGGACTCTCAATGGCTTTTATTCTGCCGAGAGACCAAAGGACCCGTTAGCTCCGACAAAGACCGGGACCTGGACCCGACAAAGAACTCTGGTGCTGTTCGCTTTGCACCGAGACGACCTTTAACCAGAAACCATGACCAGGACACGCCCACATAGGAGATCCTCTCAGAGCAGGCCTGGACTCCAGCCGTCTCTTGAAACACCTGCACCGTCGACGGTGGATTCACCTGGAGATCCTCAATCTCAGGAGACCCCGCCCACTTTACTCACGAGTAAAAGGCTGGGTAGACGAAACCAATCAGGTTGCAGATGAGGGAGGCACCATATCCATAAACCAGGTAGAGTCCCGTCAGCGAGACGGCACCTGGGTGACACACACACGACAGCACCGATTGCTAGCGGCTGATTGGCTGACGGGCGGGGCAGGAAGCTCCAATCATACCAACGGAACAACAACAGAACCCATCCAGGAGCTCCGTGTCCGACATACCCAGAGCCAGGATCTTCTTCCTGACCCCCGTTCTGTCCTCCACCTTCCCCAGGAAGTCCGTCACCACGTTCTTCTCATTCAGAAACTTGTCTGCTCGTCCTCTGAGGGACGCCAGCATGTCCAGCAGACCCATGGTCCTCAAACAAGGGGGTCAGAGGAAGACCAGCAGCAGTGGAGGGAGAACCACCAGAGAGTAATCCTCCTACAGGACAATCTGCTTATGCTGCAGGAGGAGGAGGAGGAGGAGGAGGAGGAGGAGCCAAACAACGAAGAAGACGTTTCTTAGTCCACAAGAACAACAACAAGCAGCGATGGGATTCACACGAGACCTCCGGCAGGGGGTACGAGGTTCCACCGGATTCTGTCCGGACATGCCCCGCCCCTGCACAATGCCCCGCCCCTCCACAATGCCCCGCCCCTCCACAATGCTCCACCCCTCCACAATGCTCCACCCCTGCACAATGCCCCGCCCCTCCACAATGCTCCACCCCTCTACCCATGCTCCACCCCTGCACAATGCCCCGCCCCTCCACAATGCCCCGCCCCTCCAGCATTACCCTTTGGCTGTAATGGGTGCTGTAGCCTGTAGGGGGCGTGGTCCTGCAGCAGTAGACGGGATGACAGCAGGAATGTCGGCAGGCCGTCACACGCCTCCTCTGGCCGTGATGTCGGCAGACAGCGAACCCGCAGCAGACGATCGCCGTGGCGATGAGAGGATACCGAACCATCAAGTATACTTTATTCGTCTTCTGCTACGTCTTCTGGGTGAGTCCACGTCCACGTCCACGTCCACGTCCACGTTCTCAGACCTGTGCTTTGTGTTTGGGCCATGAAGCTTCACCTCCTGGTGCTCTGGGAGGAGCAGGAGGAGCAGGAGGAGCAGGAGGAGCAGGACGGCCTCCCCGGAGACCCGGACGCTTTGAAAGGCCTCGTCTTATTTTCAGCAGCGTCAGTCGGACTTTTATCTGAACTGGGTTGTTCTGTTAACTATAAATGTGTTTATAACATGTTTATAACACGTTTTCGGCCCCACAGATATTGCATGAGTTTCCGAAAGATGTCGGCTTCATTTCTGTTTATCTTTAGCCTAGCTTAGCATGCTAGGCTAGCTCCAGCAGGAACGCATCCAACAGCGTTTTCTGTGTGACTGCAGGTTGTTAGCGCCATCCTCACCGCGGTGGGGATCTACGCCAAGATCGCCAAGGAGAAAGGTTGGTCAAAAGCTATGCTAGCTATGCTAGCTAAGCTAGCTAAGCTAGCTATGTCATGGTCCCTTTCCACTTCCAAACCACAACACGCTCTGATCCTGAATGTTCTGCCTCTTCAGTGGTGAAGGGAGACAAAATAAAAACTAAGGCTCCGCCCCTTTATCCAAATCTGTCCAAAGTGGGAGGGGCTCTTCTGCCGCCCAACATTAGAGAAGTATTTTATTCCCATGAATAGAAGATAAAACACGGGACCCGGTTCTGCATCCCTGAGGATGGACCAGGGACGGGACCCGGTTCTGCATCCCTGAGGATGGACCAGGGACACCCGGACTCGCCTGATCTCACCGTGTCTCTGCAGACGTGGTCGACACCCTGACTGCGGATCCAGCTCTGCTCCTGATCGTCGCCGGCTCGCTGATGTTCCTCATCACGTTCCTCGGATGTTTCGGGGCGCTGCGTAACGCCACCTGTCTGCTGAAGGCGGTACGATTGATCCCTGATCAGCTGACTGACGGAGGATTGACTGAATTCTCACCGTTTGTGTTTGTTCCTGCAGTTTGTGGGGACCCTGACCACCATCCTCCTCCTGCAGGTCGCCGCCGGCGTGGTCGGATACCTCTCCACCGACAAGGTGACGCCACCCACCCGACGTAAGCGTCGTCTGTTCAGGTCGTTCTGTAGAAACAAACCAGCCGACGTGAACAGGTACCGCCACACGTTCCCATGGCGACCAGGGGGAGGCGCCCCTTAGAATAGAGACAAACGCGTGTTAAAGGTATCAGACTCATTTAAATGGATCGGACGAACCAATCACAGACCGCTGCCCGCCGTGGCGTCACAGGTGATGTCATGATGTCATTGATCAGGTGATGGAGAGGACGGAGAAACTGATGATGAAGGCTGTCGTCCGCTACAGGGACGACCGGGACCTGGAAAACGCCATCGACTTCATCCAGAGGAAGGTGAAGACGAAGAGGGGGGCGGGTCTTTACGGACCGGTCTTTACGGACCGGCCTTCACGGACCGGCCTTTACGGACCGGTCTTTACGGACCGGCCTTCACGGACCGGTCTTTAGGGACCGGTCTTTAAGGACCGGCCTTTACGGACCGGTCTTTACGGACCGGTCTTTACGGACCGGCCTTTAGGGACCGGCCTTTACGGACCGGTCTTTACGGACCGGTCTTTACGGACCGGCCTTTACGGACCGGTCTTTAGGGACCGGTCTTTAAGGACCGGCCTTTACGGACCGGTCTTTAGGGACCGGCCTTTACGGACCGGTCTTTACGGACCGGTCTTTACGGACCGGCCTTCACGGACCGGCCTTTACGGACCGGTCTGCCGGCGCGTTCCTAATCAGGGTTGATCGGTTTGTAGTTTCAGTGCTGTGGAGTCCAGAGCCACAAGGACTGGTCCCACAACGTCTACTTTGAGTGTTCAGAACCCAACCCTAGTCTCGAGGCCTGTGGAGTTCCCTTCTCCTGCTGCATTCATGCCCAGAACCAGGTCAGAACCCCTGTGATCCTAGGGTTCTGAAGAGACGCTAGAGTCTGTATCTGTCAGGGGCCAAAGGGGCCAAAGGGGCCAAAGGGGACCTCCTGGTCTTGGTTGAGGTGCTGCTTTGTGCTGCAGACGGTGCTGAACACCATGTGTGGTTACGGGATGCAGCAGCTGGAGACGGGCCCGGCCCGTCTGGACATCTTCACCGTCGGCTGCCTGGAGAAGATCGTCTGGTGGGCCAAGAAAAACCTGCTGCTGGTGGCCGGTCTGACCGCCGGCCTGCTGCTGCTCGAGGTAACACCGATGACATCATCGCACCTTGTTCTAACTGCTCTGTGGTTCTGAACCTGTGGAGGTGTTACTTTGGACGTCCCGAGCCGAGTCCAGATCTTTGTGGGGTTTGATCCTGATCAACTTCCGTTTCCTCCGACAGATTTGTACGATTTCTCTGGCAGCGGCTCAGATCTCCAGGATAAAGAAAGCCCGGCAGCAGAAAGAAAGTTCTGCCAGAACCGCTCCAGATAGAAAGGACAGCTACTGGTATCCGGCCTTCGCCGACTTCGATGACGCTTAAAGCTGACGGGACGGGCGGGAGCAAAGTCAGACTCCTTTTTTAATCCAGTCAAAGAAACGGACTCTTTGTTCCCTGGAGGGTTTAAAGTCGTCCCGACTCAGAAGCTGCTTCTTCTTCTTCCTCTTCATAAACCAAAATACAACCAATAAATACTCTTGTTGATAGTGCAACTAGAAGCATCAGTGAATTCCAGACACCTTCTTAAGTCTAATGTGCTGCTGACCCCTACAGGTCGGAGGGCTAATTACACCAACTCCCACAGACCGACTCACCAGTAGAAAACAGTTTCCTTGCGTATTGCAAGTATACGAGTACTTATAATATACTACATGAGTGGATTATACCAGTTGACACATCTCTGTGACATTCATGTCATAAATTAAACAATTAAGACTTCATCGTGTTTCCAGATCATTGATTTGCTCAGGAAAAGCGCAGTAAAGAATGTAAATACTCAAAGTACAATTACCTGAGAATCTCTCAGGACCCAATACCTCGCTACATTTCTCATCGTCTTTTTGTTGATCAGCCTCCTCTGTTCATTCATGCTAATGCTAATCTAACTTTGCTATTTTTCTGTGCACGTCCACAAGGATGAAAGTGTAATCCTGCTTAATCCCCGCTGTTCTTCATTGTGACTTTAATCTGTGGCGCTGGATTAGCGTCTGAAGCACCCGTGGCTTCCTCAGGCTCGCCTGATTGGCTTAATGATCGCAGAGCCAGGTGGGCGTGTACAAATAGCAGTGGTTTAACACAGGCTGTTTATTTTACAGAGGCTAACTGCTTCATGCTAACCACGCTAATCAAGCAGGGGTTGATTGGTCCTTGCCAAAGGGCGTGTCAAAAACAGCGTCTCGAGTCGTAGTGTCACTTGCCAATTTTTGCCGGAACATTGCCAACAAAAATAAACTTTATCCACTCCGGCCTTCTTCTTCGCCTCATGCAGGAGACAGAGGGAGAGCTGGACGTGCGGAGCGCATACACGGGAGGCGTGCACGCTTTCACTGTGCTAAGTTAAACTGAGCTAAGCTAGGCTAGGCTATGCTAAATACCGGTGAACATGAACTGCTTAGTGCTGAGAAACACCGAGACATCCCATGTTCAGAATCACCATTGGAATAAAGTTTATTCAAATAAACACAAACAAAAATGTTTCATATAAAAATCTAAATTAAACCGATACAGAATCATTTGACTAATTTCTGAGAGTTGAACACCTGAGGACCTGTGTGACCGTCGGAGGCGTGGCTCAGAATCAGAAGGTGTGGGAGTGTCAACCGGGCCGGCGTCACCTGAGTCCATCGTCTCCGCGTGAGAAGGGAAAACTAAATGATGCACCCGGTTCTGATCATCAAGGTCTGCATCCGCCCCCCCTCCCCATCAGAATCCACCTGGACCAGGAAGAAACTCCACCGGACTCCAGACTGCAACGAGACCCCAAAGACCCAGGACAGGTCTCCGCAGAGACCCGGTTCTGCCGGCGCTAAAGGCTTTGAGAAGTTGAGCGTTTTGTGTGATTGTGTCTCGGAGACCCTTCAAAAACCCGTCATGAGGTACCAGCTTGAAAAAACGGCTTCAGAATAAGCCACGCCTCCCACTGAACCAGCAGGAAGTTCAGGCATTCCCGTTGATCCAGGGACCCAGATGTTGCATCCTGTTGATTCCGTCCAGCTGCAGAGCCGGCCAATGCTTCCCATGCGCTCTTGAGTCGAGCTTGTTTGCTAATTAGCATGTCACCTGATCCGAGAGCACCGTCTGGTTGGTTCCCATCCTGCAGAACCACACCGCGGCGCTTCCGAGCTTCTCCATCCGATCACACCTGGCAGATGTTGTAGTACACGGTGTGTCCCTGTGTCTCACCGGCCGGGTCGTCCATCATCTCAAACACGCAGTCTCTGAGGGAGCCGTAGGACGGGACGGGCTGGTCGTGGGGCGTTTGGGTTCCGTAGGACGGGACGGGCTGGTTGTGGGGCGTTTGGGTTCCGTAGGACGGGACGGGCTGGTCGTGGGGCGTTTGGGTTCCGTAGGACGGGACGGGCTGGTCGTGGGGCGTTTGGGTTCCGTAGGACGGGACGGGCTGGTTGTGGGGCGTTTGGGTTCCGTAGGACGGGACGGGCTGGTTGTGGGGCGTTTGGGTTCCGTAGGACGGGACGTGCTGGTTGTGGGGCGTTTGGGTTCCGTAGGACGGGACGTGCTGGTTGTGGGGCGTTTGGGTTCCGTAGGGCTGGGGAGGAAACGCAGAGACACTCAGCAGCCGCTGGGACGTGTTCCATGCAGAACTTTATGCTACGCTACGCTAACACTGAAAGCACTTCTGGACCAGCAGGTGTATCTGGTGATTAGTGGGCGGGGTCTGACAGATTGAACAGGATCAGGTTGTGTGAACGACGGAACAGCGCCAGAGTGACCTTTCACCTTTCTCGTCTCCCTGACGGGCAGGTCTTTCCGACACAGGTGCGCGACGATTCCCGCCGCCAGGGCGTCGCCCAGGACGTTGATCATGGTCCGGAATCTGTCCCTGCAGTGACGGAGGGGAACAACTGAGCAGAGGTCGGCGCCGCCTCCAGTCAACAGAACCGGTACCTACAGAACCCAGTCGATGGCCACAATGAGCGTGATGTCATCTGGGGGCAGGCCGACGGACGTCAGGACGATCACCATGGTAACCAGGCCCGCCTGAGGAATCCCCGCCGCACCGACGCTAGCGGCCGTAGCCGTGATGCTGCCGTCACACACGAGGACAGATCAAGCTACACGCTAGCCCTGCTAGCACCGGGACGGTTTTCTACCTGATGGTGACCAACTGGCCGAAGTCCAACTCGTAGTCGTTCACTTGAGCAATGAAGATGGCCGCCACGGCCTCGTACAGCGCCGTCCCGTCCATGTTGATGGTGGCGCCGACCGGGAGCACGAAGCGAGCGATCTGTCGGTCCACCTGGCAGTTCTCCAGCAGACACTTCATCGTGATGGGGAGCGTCGCAGAACTGAGAAGAGAAGGCGTCCGAGTCACGAGAGCCCGGTCACGTCCGCAGACCGGCCCCGGACCGCCCCGGACCGCCCCGGACCGCCCCGGACTCGCCTGGAGGACGTCGCCAGGGCGATCACCATGGCCTGCAGGAGCCCACGGATGTAGGAGAACGGGTTCTTCCTGGTGAGGATGAAGTAGAACAAAGGGAGGAGGAGGAGTCCGTGGAGGAAGAGGCCGGTGAGCACCGTGACGCCGTACCAGCCCAGCTTCCGGCCCAGGGTGCTCGGGTCCTGCATGTCCAGGACCTTCCCCGCCACCAGGAAGACGATTCCAAACGGGAAGTACCTGAGGACGGCACAAACGGTCTCTGACTGGCTCCAGCTTCATTCTGGACTCAACATGCCGGTCCGGGTCCAGGTCCAGGTCCGGGACCGGGCCCGGGACGTCCGGTTCTCACCAGACAGCAGCGTTGATGATCTTCATCACGCACTCGTTGATGCACTGACAGACGTTGATCAGCGGCGCTCCTCGCTCGCCCATCCTGCCCAGCAACAGACCTACGACGACAACCCGCCCCGTCAAGAGGTCAGAACCAGAACCAGTGCGCGTGGCCGCTTTCCTCAAACCCGAGCCGGGTCGGGCGACACGTCCTGCTCACCCATGGTGGCGGAGAAGACGACGATGCCGAGGACGTTCATCTGCTGGCTGGTGCCGGGACTCGTCTTGTACTGGACCTCCGGGGGGGGCGTCAGCTGCAGGTACACCGTCTGACCTTTCGGGTCATTCTCGTCCGGGATGACGTAGACGAAGTTGGGCTGGAAAGTTCTGGTCGGGACTTTGAGAACGGGAACCAGGTCCGTTTTGTACTGCAGGAAGGCGTTGGGTTGGTTAACGGGTGTGGTTACTACGGCGACGCTTCCTCCGCTCTGGGGTCTCACCTGCTGAAACGTGGCCTCGACCAGGTTGGACGGGACCATGTTCCTGTGGAGGGAAGCAGAGACCAAAGGTCAGCAAGAGGAGGACGATGATGATGACGATGATGACAACGAAGACGAAGAAGAGCGCAACGTGCCGCAGGACAGATCGGTGCGTCGCCGCCTCTCGCTTAATCCTGTGGGATTACTAAAAATACCCCGATCAGCCGACCAACCGGATCGCTGAGGTTGTGTGTGTCTGTTTATTCACCTGTGTGAGTGTGTCTGTTTATTCACCTGTGTGAGTGTGAGTCCTGTTTATTCACCTGTGTGTGTGTTCTGTTTATTCACCTGTGTGTGTCTGAGTTCTGTTTATTCACCTGTGTGTGTCTGTTTATTCACCTGTGTGTGTCTGAGTTCTGTTTATTCACCTGTGTGTGTCTGTTTATTCACCTGTGTGAGTTCTGTTTATTCACCTGTGTGTGTGTGAGTCCTGTTTATTCACCTGTGTGTGTCTGAGTTCTGTTTATTCACCTGTGTGTGTCTGTTTATTCACCTGTGTGTGTCTGAGTTCTGTTTATTCACCTGTGTGTGTCTGTTTATTCACCTGTGTGTGTCTGAGTTCTGTTTATTCACCTGTGTGTGTCTGAGTTCTGTTTATTCACCTGTGTGTGTCTGTTTATTCACCTGTGTGTGTCTGAGTTCTGTTTATTCACCTGTGTGTGTCTGTTTATTCACCTGTGTGTGTCTGAGTTCTGTTTATTCACCTGTGTGTGTGTGTGTCTGTTTATTCACCTGTGTGTGTCTGAGTTCTGTTTATTCACCTGTGTGTGTGTGTGTCTGTTTATTCACCTGTGTGTGTCTGTTTATTCACCTGTGTGTGTGTGAGTCCTGTTTATTCACCTGTGTGTGTCTGTTTATTCACCTGTGTGTGTGTGAGTCCTGTTTATTCACCTGTGTGTGTCTGAGTTCTGTTTATTCACCTGTGTGTGTGTTCTGTTTATTCACCTGTGTGAGTTCTGTTTATTCACCTGTGTGAGTTCTGTTTATTCACGTGTGTGTGTGAGTCCTGTTTATTCACCTGTGTGTGTCTGAGTTCTGTTTATTCACCTGTGTGTGTCTGTTTATTCACCTGTGTGTGTGTTCTGTTTATTCACCTGTGTGAGTTCTGTTTATTCACCTGTGTGTGTGAGTCCTGTTTATTCACCTGTGTGTGTGTTCTGTTTATTCACCTGTGTGAGTTCTGTTTATTCACCTGTGTGTGTGTGAGTCCTGTTTATTCACGTGTGTGTGTGAGTCCTGTTTATTCACCTGTGTGTGTCTGAGTTCTGTTTATTCACCTGTGTGTGTCTGTTTATTCACCTGTGTGTGTGTTCTGTTTATTCACCTGTGTGAGTTCTGTTTATTCACCTGTGTGTGTGTGAGTCCTGTTTATTCACCTGTGTGTGTGTTCTGTTTATTCACCTGTGTGAGTTCTGTTTATTCACCTGTGTGTGTGTGAGTCCTGTTTATTCACCTGTGTGTGAGTCCTGTTTATTCACCTGTGTGTGTTCTGTTTATTCACCTGTGTGTGTGTGTCTGTTTATTCACCTGTGTGTGTGTGAGTCCTGTTTATTCACCTGTGTGTGTGTGTCTGTTTATTCACCTGGGAAACCAAACGCCCCTCCAACGGAGGCTCACCTGATGAGGTCGAGCAGGGCGTCGGCCGACGTGATGACGGGCCCCCCTCCCAGCCGGTGGCTCTCCATTTCTGTCCCAGCGCCGGGTTTGATGATGATGACGAGGGCGATGCCGACCACCACGGCGATGAAGGTGGTCCACAGGTAGTACGTGACGGTCAGGACGCCCATCCGGCAGCACGCCTTCGACTCCATGGACGACAGGCCGGACATCAAACTGCAGAGAGGCGGTTAGCCTAGCTTAGCACAAAGACTGGAGGTGAAGGGAATCTGCTAGCATGGCGGCGTACTAAAGACGGCCAAGGTGTTTCCTCATTACCATGACAACAGAGAGCCAGGTGACGTTTCTGGAGACTCAGTGAAACATGCCATCAGTAGTCACCTGACTTTCCACCGGCTGGAGGGCGGAGCCTACCTGGACGTGATGAGAGGCAGGATGAGCATCTTCAGCATCCTCATCAGCAGCTCGCCGGGAAAAGAGAAGTAAATCTTTGCCTGAGAAATGAGACACAGGCTGATGATCTGCTCCAGAGCCACCAACATCATCCAACATCCAGCATCCAGCATCCAGCATCCAGCATCCAACATCCAGCATCCAGCGTCCAGCATCCAGCATCCAACATCCAGCATCCAGCATCCAACATCCAGCATCCATCATCCAGCATCCAGCATCCAACATCCAGCACCCAACATCCATCATCCAACATCCAGCATCCAGCGTCCAGCATCCAACATCCAGCATCCAACATCCAGCATCCAGCGTCCAACATCCAGCATCCAACATCCAGCATCCAGCGTCCAACATCCAGCATCCAACATCCAGCATCCAGCGTCCAACATCCAGCATCCAACATCCAGCATCCAACATCCAGCATCCAGCATCCAACATCCAGCATCCATCACCCAACATCCAGCATCCAACATCCAGCATCCAACATCCAGCATCCAACATCCAGCATCCAGCATCCAACATCCAGCATCCATCACCCAACATCCATCATCCAACATCCAGCATCCAGTGTCCAGCATCCAACATCCAGCATCCAACATCCAGCATCCATCACCCAGCATCCAACATCCAGCATCCAGCATCCAGCGTCCAACATCCAACATCCAGCATCCAGCGTCCAACATCCAGCATCCAACATCCAGCATCCAGCATCCAACATCCAGCATCCATCACCCAACATCCATCATCCAACATCCAGCATCCAGTGTCCAGCATCCAGCATCCAACATCCAGCATCCATCACCCAGCATCCAACATCCAGCATCCAGCATCCAGTGTCCAACATCCAACATCCAGGGTCCAGCATCCAGCATCCAACATCCAGCATCCAACATCCAGCATCCAGCATCCATCACCCAACATCCAGCATCCAGCGTCCAGCATCCAACATCCAGCATCCAGCGTCCAGCATCCAGCATCCAACATCCAGCATCCAGCATCCAACATCCAGCATCCATCATCCAGCATCCAACATCCAGCATCCAGCATCCAACATCCAGCATCCATCACCCAACATCCATCATCCAACATCCAGCATCCAGCATCCAACATCCAGCATCCATCACCCAACATCCAGCATCCAACATCCAGCATCCATCACCCAACATCCAGCATCCAACATCCAGCATCCATCACCCAACATCCAGCATCCAACATCCAGCATCCAACATCCAGCATCCAGCGTCCAACATCCAGCATCCAACATCCAGCGTCCAGCATCCAACATCCATCATCCAGCATCCATCACCCAGCATCCAGCGTCCAACATCCAGCATCCAGCATCCAACATCCAGCATCCAGCGTCCAACATCCAGCATCCAGCGTCCAACATCCAGCATCCAGCATCCAGCGTCCAACATCCAGCATCCAACATCCAACATCCAGCATCCAACATCCAGCGTCCAACATCCAACATCCAGCATCCAACATCCAGCGTCCAGCGTCCAACATCCAGCATCCAACATCCAACATCCAGCATCCAACATCCAGCATCCAGCGTCCAACATCCAGCATCCA
>NC_090905.1:15080261-15102761 GCF_040956055.1 Brachionichthys hirsutus | reverse complement strand
CTGGTTCAGGGGGTGAGGGGGCAGAGGAGGAGGAGGAGGAGGATGAAGAAATCTACCTCAGCATCAAAGTGAAACAAGCAAGGTGTGTGTCTGCAGGGGGGGAATGCCCCCCCCCCCCCCCCCCCCCCCCTCATCTGCCCCTTGCCCCGGGGCACCCCGGGGCAACAAGACGTCATACAGCCGGAGGGTCGACATGTTAGCTTAGCATGTCTCACTGAACAAGGACCAGAGTAATCAGATTACACTGTTGCTTTGTCTCCTTATTAGAAGTTGACATTTTTAAGTTGCTCTCACCGGGGACTGGGTCCAGGTCTGGACTGGGTCCAGGTCTTTGGACGCTGCTCACTGGGGACTGGGTCCAGATCTTCGGACGCTGCTCACCGGGGACTGGGTCCAGGTCTTGACTGGGTCCAGGTCTTTGCACGCTGCTCACTGGGGACTGGGTCCAGGTCTTGACTGGGTCCAGGTCTGGACTGGGTCCAGGTCTGGACTGGGTCCAGGTCTTTGGACGCTGCTCACTGGGGACTGGGTCCAGGTCTTCGGACGCTGCTCACCGGGGACTGGGTCCAGGTCTGGACTGGGTCCAGATCTTCAGACGCTGCTCACCGGGGACTGGGTCCAGGTCTGGACTGGGTCCAGGTCTTTGGACGCTGCTCACCGGGGACTGGGTCCAGGTCTTTGGACGCTGCTCACTGGGGACTGGGTCCAGATCTTCGGACGCTGCTCACCGGGGACTGGGTCCAGGTCTTGACTGGGTCCAGGTCTTTGCACGCTGCTCACTGGGGACTGGGTCCAGGTCTTGACTGGGTCCAGGTCTTTGCACGCTGCTCACTGGGGACTGGGTCCAGGTCTTCGGTCTCAGCCCCAGTCTGGCTCCATGGACGAGGATCTGACCCGTGAACCGTATATGTTCCAGGGTCAGAGGTCATGTGGTGTGAACCTGTATGGGACAGTCATTGGGCATCAGCTGACCCAACCCCCCAGCTCAGGTGCTTTTTCACTCTGTCTTTGGAGCAGGCTTCTCATTGGCCTCCTGATTGATCCTGATCCTGATCAATGGCTGGACTCCTGTCCCAATACTGGATCTATAGCATCTCCCTCCCCTCCCGGGACCGGAGGAGGCTCAGCTCCTGGCCCCCGTCTGCTCTGCAGCCGCTTCCTGTTCTGGTCAATGTCCTGTCTGTCCCTGATCCGGTGATGAAGAGCAGCACTGATGAAGACTTTCAGTCTCGTCAGCTGTTGGTGTCCTCCTCTTAAACTGGAGGACAGTGGCCGGGTCCAGGTCCAGGTCCAGCCAGGGACGGCTGGAGGATCAGACCAGTGTCCCAGATTAGAGGGAGGCTGCCGGGGACTCGGGTTAAAGGGGGGGGGTCCAGACTGCAGCCGGGCCTTGGACTCAAGAGCTGATAGGAGGACGAAGAGCCAATCATGATGTCACGGAATTCTGATGATGACATCAGACTCCTCTGATGATGTCAGAGACCAGATCTCAGTGACCAAAGTCTGATCATGTGACTCGGAAACAGCTGATCTGATGAGAGAGGTGGAGGAGAGAGGTGGAGGAGGAGATATGTGGAGGAGAAGAGAGATGGAGGAGAGAGGTGGAGGAGAGAGGTGGAGGAGAGAGGTGGAGGAGGAGAAAGGTGGAGGAGAAGAGAGATGGAGGAGAGAGGTGGAGGAGAGAGGTGGAGGAGAGAGGTGGAGGAGGAGAGAGGTGGAGGAGGAGAAAGGTGGAGGAGATATGTGGAGGAGGAGCGAGGTGGAGGAGAGAGGTGGAGAGAGGTGGAGGAGGAGATATGTGGAGGGGGAGGAGGAGGAGAGATGTGGAGGAGAGAGGTGGAGGAGGAGCGAGGTGGAGGGGGAGGAGGAGGAGGAGTCACATCTGCAGGTTAGATCTTTCAGAGCTTTAAAGACATGAAAAGAATAGTTTATTTATTCATGTTCTCCTGTGGGTGGAGGAGGTGACCCCCCCCCTCCTCTTCCTCCCTGGGCTGCTGTTAGAGGAGAGCAGGAGGTGCCCCCCCCCCCACACACACACACACACACACACCCTCCTATAGAGGAGAGCAGTGAAATATTTATACCAGTGTGTCATGTTGGAGGCGTGTCCCTGACATGTGAGCATGATGGAGGCTCCACCCACCCATCATCATCCATCCGTCCATCCATCATCATCCATCCGTCCATCCATCATCATCCATCCGTCCATCCATCCTCATCCACCCATCATCATCCATCCGTCCATCCATGCATCATCATCCATCCTTCCATCCATCCACCCATCATCATCCATCCATCCAACCATCATCATCCATCCATCCATCATCCATCCATCCGTCCATCCATGCATCATCATCCATCCATCCATCCACCCATCATCATCCATCCATCCAACCATCCATCCATCCATCATCATCCATCCATCCATCATCCATCCATCCATCCATCCATCCTCATCCACCCATCATCATCCATCCGTCCATCCATGCATCATCATCCATCCATCCATCCATCCACCCATCATCATCCATCCATCCAACCATCATCATCCATCCATCCATCATCCATCCATCCGTCCATCCATGCATCATCATCCATCCATCCATCCACCCATCATCATCCATCCATCCAACCATCCATCCATCCATCCATCCATCCTCATCCACCCATCATCATCCATCCATCATCATCCATCCGTCCATCCATCATCATCCATCCATCATCATCCATCCATCATCATCCATCCATCCAACCATCCATCCATCCATCATCCAACCATCATCATCCATCCAACCATCATCATCCATCCATCCATCCATCCATCCATCCATCCATCCTCATCCACCCATCATCATCCACCCATCATCATCCATCCATCCAACCATCATCATCCATCCATCCATCCATCCATCCATCCATCCATCATCATCCACCCATCATCATCCATCCGTCCATCCATCCAACCATCCATCCATCCATCCTCATCCACCCATCATCATCCATCCATCATCATCCATCTGTCCATCCATCATCATCATCCATCCATCATCCATCCATCATTATCCATCCGTCCGTCCATCCATCCATCATCATCATCCATCCATCATCCATCCATCATCATCCATCCATCATCATCCACCCATACAATCTTTTCGTTGGAGGGAAGGAAACGTCAGATTAGATTAAGATTAGATTAAGATTAGATTAAGATTAGCCCGAAGTAAACAGGATGTCATTCTGTGTTAATCTCCTCTAAACTGAGTTTACTGAGGCCCATTTCAGTCTGAGGGACGACATCATCAGCCCCGCCCCTCCCCACACACACGCCTGACTGTGTCCCCCCCCCCCCCCCCCCCCCCCACTTTCCTCGATTCACCTCGTCGTCACGGCAATAGCTCACCGTGTTCTGCCCCAGAGGTGTTCTGGGTTTGACGTCCCCGAGTGTCTCCAGGTGAGGAGGAAGGGGGACCCATATCCCTGTCCTCCTGTCCTCCTGTCCTCCGTCTGTCTCCATCCGTGTCCTGGCTGACAGGCCGTTGATCAGGGGGGACGTGTTAAGCCCACTGAAATCTACTTATTATCAATAATTCAGACACACCTCTCTAGTCCTCCTGCAGCAGGGAGGTGAGGGAGTCCCTCCGCTCACCTGGACACAAACAAACAACCTCCTCGGAGAAACTCGTTAACCGGAGTCTGACCAATCAGAGTTCCCCTCACTGACGGACGGGCATGTGGTCCCTGCTGGATCCGCTCAGTCCTCTGTCCCCTCATCACCTCCGTGTGACAGTCATGAGGAGGAGGTGGACTGATTGATCCCTGTGTAATCTATAAAACCAGTCCAGATCCAGGTTCACACAGTGAAACACTCACCATTGGTGTCGCAGGTCCGGTTTCAGCCAATCACAGCTGTGTGCTCGTGTTACCTGAGTGACATCATCAATATTACAACTTTAAGATTAGTCCCCTCCTCCTCCTCCTCCTTCATCCCACCCCTTTATGCAGAAAGGAGGACATCTCAAGCTCCTATTGATTCTCCTCCTCCCGTCAGCCCCCACCTCTTAGCTCCTATTAACCCTTCCAAACCGGTCCTCAGTCCGACCAAATCCGGGCTCTGGAGGAGACGGGCCGAAATGAGAACGGGGGCTGAGGCGGGTCAGCAGAAAGGCATGATGGGACTTATCATGGAGCACACATGGGACTTGTGGAGGATTTGGGTGGGACACTGGGATGGATCAGCCTGTGACATCATTAACCAGGGGAGCTGGGATTGTGGGATTTCTGTAAGCCAGACGGGGAAGAGGCCGAACGGTCGGCGAGAAGAGGCTCCTCGAGATGGAGAAACGGAGCGTGTGATTGGCTGAAAAACCCACTCCACGATGAACAGGGTGAAAAGAGAGAAAGTCGAGCGAGAGAATTCATTTATCTGCTATTTGTTGAAGCTTTTCTTTTGCTCTGCACATCAAATGTTAAACACACACACACACACACACACACACACACACACAGGAAGTGTCAGTGTTTGTCTCCGTCAGCAGGTCTGGAAGATGATGATGATGATGGTTGGACTTTGTCAAGGTGTTGTTTTTTCTCACTTCGTTAATTACTAATCTCACGGTCCAATGCAGGATGCTAGTGCTAATGCTAACGCTCCCTCACTAATGAGGGGATTTACAACACATCACACACACACACACTATTTCACTGTGACACACTCAGCTGTGAGATGACGAGATGAGCCAGGATGAAGATGAGAATGAGGCTTCCTTTATTTACGTCTTTTCAGGCTACCAATAAAAACACACTCTTCCAGTCTGTGCAGCACAAACAACACAACAGCAGCGTGCTAAAATGCTAAAGCAGCAAAATGGCAGACCCACAGCAGAGACAGCACCGGTGCCACACACACACACGCGCACACACACTCACACACGCACGCACACATTCAAAATTTAAAAAAATTCCTCACGAATAAAATGGCAAGTCGTGATTCTCTTGCGTTGTTCCTTTTTAAAGTTTCTCCCTGTAATTTTATTGTTGTTCATTTTTATGTCTGCAAAGTGTCCTTGAGTTCCTTGAAAGGTGCTTTAAATAAAATGTATCATTATTATTATTATCATCATTATTATCATTATCATTATCATCATTATTATTATCATCATTATTATCATTATCATTATCATCATTATTATTATCATTATCATCATCATTATTATTATCATCATTATTATTATTATCATCATTATTATCATCATCATTATCATCATCATCATTATTATCATCATTATTATCATCATCATTATCATCATTATTATCATTATTATTATCATCATCATTATTATCATTATCATTATTATCATTATCGTTATCATTATCATTATCATTATTATCATTATTATTATCATTATTTTCATCATTATTATCATCATCATTATTATTATTATTAAATGGCAACTTTCCAAACATGAACTTCATTTCATTTCTTTAGACACAAGACAAACAAACGAACGACGAGTTGAAACGTGACCTCATAAACACGTGTGACCTCACACTCGTGTCACCCAGCGCCAGGTGACTGGTTTGCATCGATGAACCCACGGCAGGTTTTGCTGAGGAATGTGTGTGTGTGTGTGTGTGTGCGTGTGTGTGTTTCAGAGGCAGACACAGCATTTTAAAGCTTGTACTTCAGCACAAAGCGAACAGCGATAGCGAACCATCAGCGCTTTAGTGGCGGCGTCCACCTCTGACGAGGGGGGCGGGGTGAGCTGGACCCCCCCCCCCGCGGTGCCGGCAGGGCGGCGAAGGAGAAGCCGTCAATAAGAAGACAGAGGTTCAAACAAACTGCTGTTAGAGACACAAACTAACAAGCCTCCGGCCTCGTCTTCATCGCTGTTCCTCTTCTTCAGCAGGTTGTGCGTTTGATTCCTGTTTATGTGTTGCTGATGTTGTTTGCTCAGCTGCTCTGAGGGCATGTGTGTGTGTGTGTGTGTGTGTGTGGGGGGGGGGGGGGTCCAGAAACTGACAGCAAAGCATCGTCTGTCAGACAGAAAACTGTAGAGCATTAATGCTTCTTGAACTAGCAAGTTATTTTAGTTTACTTTTTCGTTCCACTTCGTATTATTCAAAATTTTGACGTCAATATTTTCACTTTTACAGCAAATGAATATTGTCTCCAAATTTCGGTTATCGGCCTCCTTGACTCTGCCAGATTGTCAGTGATGATCCCTACTCTCCAGCATTCCTGCCTGCTTCCTGGATTCCGTCTGCTGGTTTGGACTGACTACCCGGTAATGAACAATAAAGCTCCGGTTCTGGATTCCCACTCTACTGTCATGCGTTTGGCTTTTTTCCTGCCTTGGTCTGTGACGGGATTGGCCCGGAGCCGGATCCTGGACCAGTAGCCCCCCCAAGGGGAGTCCCGGGGGTCCAGCGACCGTAGGCGCGGCCTGTGATTCGTTTTATGAGGCCTAACGAATGCTTATGGATTCTCTGAGCAGCTCTGATGAATATTGATAACATCCAGGGAATGCTGACACGCACAAAGGCAACAGGTGAGGAGGGGCCACACCATAAAAGGTCATGTTGACATCAGAACAGGAAGTCGAGCAACAGCGTCAGGATATTAAAATGATCCATCTTGAGTTTTATGCTCAGAAACTTTCCTTTGAAACTTAAATATGTGCTTGGTCAGGTGCAGAAAATGCATTAGCGATGTCACACAGGTGAGCGTTCAGCTGTCAGTCACAGTACCTGGATTTAGCCCCGCCTTCAATAATTCAAGGATGTCGAGTTAGAAACGGAGCGTCCCCATTAGAGGCGGCCGTCCGTCACCGGCCGTCACCGGCCGTCACCGGCCGTCACCGGCCGTCACCGCATCCATCAATAGCAGCGCTCCTGTTAGCAGACAGCCGGAGTTCAGGCCAAGGTTTCCCCTGCAAGCAAGCAAACACACAAACACACAAGCAAACACACAAGCAAACACACAAGCAAACACACAAGCACACACACAAGCAAACACACAAACACACAAGCAAACACACAAACACACAAGCAAACACACAAGCAAACACACAAGCAAACACACAAACACACAAGCAAACACACAAGCAAACACACAAACACACAAGCAAACACACAAGCAAACACACAAGCAAACACACAAGCACACACACAAGCAAACACACAAACACACAAGCAAACACACAAACACACAAGCAAACACACAAGCAAACACACAAGCAAACACACAAACACACAAGCAAACACACAAGCAAACACACAAACACACAAGCAAACACACAAGCAAACACACAAACACACACACAAACACACAAGCAAACACACAAGCAAACACACAAGCAAACACACAAGCAAACACACAAACACACAAGCAAACACACAAACACACAAGCAAACACACAAACACACAAGCAAACACACAAACACACAAGCAAACACACAAACACACAAGCAAACACACAAGCAAACACACAAGCAAACACACAAACACACAAGCAAACACACAAGCAAACACACAAACACACAAGCAAACACACAAGCAAACACACAAACACACAAGCAAACACACAAACACACAAGCAAACACACAAGCAAACACACAAGCAAACACACAAGCAAACACACAAGCAAACACACAAGCAAACACACAAGCAAACACACAAGCAAACACACAAACACACAAGCAAACACACAAACACACAAGCAAACACACAAGCAAACACACAAGCAAACACACAAACACACAAGCAAACACACAAACACACAAGCAAACACACAAGCAAACACACAAACACACAAGCAAACACACAAGCAAACACACAAACACACAAGCAAACACACAAGCAAACACACAAGCAAACACACAAACACACAAGCAAACACACAAACACACAAGCAAACACACAAGCAAACACACAAACACACAAGCAAACACACAAGCAAACACACAAGCAAACACACAAACACACAAGCAAACACACAAGCAAACACACAAGCAAACACACAAGCAAACACACAAACACACAAGCAAACACACAAGCAAACACACAAACACACAAGCAAACAAGCAAGCAAACACACAAACACACAAGCAAACACACAAGCAAACACACAAACACACAAGCAAACAAGCAAGCAAACACACAAGCAAACAAGCAAGCAAACACACAAACACACAAGCAAACACACAAGCAAACACACAAACACACAAGCAAACAAGCAAGCAAACACACAAGCAAACACACAAGCAAACACACAAACACACAAGCAAACACACAAGCAAACACACAAACACACAAGCAAACACACAAACACACAAGCAAACACACAAGCAAACACACAAGCAAACACACAAACACACAAGCAAACACACAAACACACAAGCAAACACACAAGCAAACACACAAACACACAAGCAAACACACAAGCAAACACACAAACACACAAGCAAACACACAAGCAAACACACAAATACACAAGCAAACACACACGCAAACACACAAACACACAAGCAAACACACAAGCAAACACACAAACACACAAGCAAACAAGCAAGCAAACACACAAACACACAAGCAAACAAGCAAGCAAACACACAAGCAAACACACAAGCAAACACACAAGCAAACACACAAACACACAAGCAAACACACAAGCAAACACACAAACACACAAGCAAACACACAAGCAAACACACAAATACACAAGCAAACACACACGCAATCACACAAACACACAAGCAAACACACAAACACACAAGCAAACACACAAGCAAACACACAAGCAAACACACAAACACACAAGCAAACACACAAGCAAACACACAAGCAAACACACAAGCAAACACACACGCAAACACACAAACACACAAACACACAAGCAAACACACAAGCAAACACACAAGCTAACACACAAGCTAACACACAAACATTCCGGCAGCTACGAAGCAGTCACCACGGCGACGGAAAGGCGGGGGTTGAATGTAAAGGTGGGATGACGTGTGAATTATCCATTGATCCCGTTCTTCGTCCTTCGTGTTTGGCTATGACCCTCCTCTTCCTCCACAGGTCCAGCTTTAATCGTTTGGATTTGTCGTTTCGCTTGAGACAACTTCCTGAATGTCCCGACACCCTCAGGAAAAAACCTGCCGTATGTACAAAAACCTGCCGTATGTACAAAAACCTGCCGTACGCACAAAAACCTGGCATATGTACAAAAACCTGGCGTACGCACAAAAACCTGGCATATGTACAAAAACCTGGCGTACGCACAAAAACCTGGCATATGTACAAAAACCTGGCGTACGCACAAAAACCTGGCATATGTACAAAAACCTGGCGTACGCACAAAAACCTGGCATATGTACAAAAACCTGGCGTACGCACAAAAACCTGGCATATGTACAAAAACCTGGCGTACGCACAAAAACCTGCCGTATGTACAAAAACCTGGCATATGTACAAAAACCTGGCGTACGCACAAAAACCTGCCATACGCACAAAAACCTGCTATACGTACAAAAACCTGGCGTACGCACAAAAACCTGGCGTACGTACAAAAACCTGGCGTACGTACAAAAACCTGCCGTATGTACAAAAACCTGGCGTATGCACAAAAACCTGGCATATGTACAAAAACCTGGCGTACGCACAAAAACCTGGCGTACGTACAAAAACCTGCCATATGTACAAAAACCTGGCATATGTACAAAAACCTGGCGTACGCACAAAAACCTGGCATATGTACAAAAACCTGGCGTACGCACAAAAACCTGGCATATGTACAAAAACCTGGCGTACGCACAAAAACCTGGCATATGTACAAAAACCTGGCGTATGTACAAAAACCTGGCGTATGCACAAAAACCTGGCATATGTACAAAAACCTGCCGTACGCACAAAAACCTGGCGTACGTACAAAAATCTGGTTTACGCACAAAAACCTGCCGCACGTACAAAAACCTGGCGTACGCACAAAACCTGGCATATGTACAAAAACCTGGCGTACGCACAAAAACCTGGCATATGTACAAAAACCTGGCGTACGCACAAAACCTGGCATATGTACAAAAACCTGGCGTACGCACAAAAACCTGGCATATGTACAAAAACCTGGCGTACGCACAAAACCTGGCATATGTACAAAAACCTGGCGTACGCACAAAAACCTGGCATATGTACAAAAACCTGGCGTACGCACAAAAACCTGGCATATGTACAAAAACCTGGCGTACGCACTAAAACCTGCCGCACATACAAAAATCTGGTTTACGCACAAAAACCTGCCGCACGTACAAAAATCTGGCTGGCAGACGTGCGTTGTCAATAGAATAGCATTAATAAAATACAAACAACGGCCCTGTGATGAGCTGGCGACACTGTCGGGGTGTACCCCGCCTCTCGCCCATTCCGAACTGGTATAAACTCAGCAGCAGAAAGCGGATGGACAATAACAAGGTGCTGGTTCTGTCATTAGACTAGCAGGTTCTGGTGCTGGTTCTGTCCACCTTCTGTTTACAGACGAGTTCTTCACAAAGATCCAAACGCCCCTCCGTCTGGCAGAACTCAAGTGGATCAAATGAGAACCAGAACAGAACCGCTGACCCCAAACTGCCAACACCACCTGAAATTGAGAAGAACGTCGACGCTCCCGTTTTCTCCTCCTGCGCCTCCTTCACAGAGCGAGGCCCGGCTGCCATGACAGCTCCGGCACCACCGCCGGCGCTGACGCTGCACTCCTTCGCCACAAACACTTCTTCATTCTGTTTCTTTCTCCTCCGCCGCTCGGTGCGTTTGAGAGGCGGCTTTGAACGTATCCCAGTTTAAGGTACATCACAGAACAAAGAAGACATTTACCGACATGTACAGAACCGGGCCCAGACGGACCTCGGCATTTTAAAGTTTAACGCTTTGAAAGGACCGCTTTGGGAACCGTCTTCTTGTTCACATTTCGGCACCAGAACTTCTTGAAAAGTTTCAGCATTGAAAGTACTTCATGCACCCAAACCACTTCGTCTTCCTCTGCTTATTCGGGTCCAGGTTCTGAGGAGATGCCAAGGTGTTCTCACGCCAAACAAGAGACGTAGCCTCTCCGTCTTCGTCCCAGATGAAGAAACCCAGAACACCTCCCCAGGGAGATTTGCAGGAGCGATCCCGACCAGATGCCGGAACCACCTCAATGGACTCCTCTTGACCCAGAGGAGCAGTCAGTCCAGGTCTCTCCTGGTTCTGGGTTTAAGATCGATTACAGACAAGAGTCCTGTTGGTTTGACCAATCCATCCACCCTCACCGCCCTCCGCACCATAAACAGAAGCCGTCGACCCGTGGGTTTCATCAGAGTACTCTCTGCTCCTCCTCAGGAGGACTTCCTGTTGCCCGTCTTCCTCCTGACTGAACCCAGTTATGATCACACAGGGAGACACTGCGTCCATCGCTCTTCGACCTACATCGGTACGGACATTGTGCGTCCGCCTGCGGCTCCGGGTTCTTTGTGTGTCACACTCAGTGACACCTCAGTCACTTTGGCTCTGCGGATGCACCGGCGTCGTCACCACCGGTGCCAGGGTGAGCGGCGGAGTGCGGCGTTAACCCTTCATCTGTTTGGCATCTTCAGAACTGAAGCGGAGTCACGCAAAGACCAAATGTGACGCGTGTTTAGCGTCAGTCTGGGCTCCATGTAGGGCGACACGCACACTGGTGAAGGAACCGGGACGGGGCTGCACTGCCGGAGGACTGGTTGTGTGTCCACAGCTGGGTTTTAAAGTCAAGGGGAACTGACTGAACTCGCAATAAGAGATGACAGCAGCATGGAAGCCCGTTCCAATAAAGAGTCCAGGTGCGGGTTAGGGTTAGGGCGTCCTCTCTGCACCGCATCCTGGAGCCGGGACATCAGGTCAAGTCTCAGAGAGCGTGCTGGCCGGGATTTAGATCTGGTGAGGGTTAGGGTTAGGGTCGGGTTAGGGTTAGGGTCTGGTGAGGGTGAGGGTCTGGTGAGGGTTGGGGTCGGGTTAGGGTTAGGGTCTGGTGAGGGTTGGGGTCTGGTGAGGGTTAGGGTCTGGTGAGGGTGAGGGTCTGGTGCGGGTTAGGGTCTGTTGCGGGTTAGGGTTAGGGTCTGGTGAGGGTTGGGTCTGGTGAGGGTTGGGTCTGGTGAGGGTTGGGTCTGGTGATGGTGAGGGTCTGGTGCGGGTTAGGGTCTGGTGATGGTGAGGGTCTGGTGCGGGTTAGGGTTAGGGTCTGGTGAGGGTTGGGTCTGGTGAGGGTTGGGTCTGGTGATGGTGAGGGTCTGGTGAGGGTTGGGGTCTGGTGAGGGTTAGGGTCTGGTGCGGGTTAGGGTCTGGTGAGGGTTGGGTCTGGTGCGGGTTAGGGTCTGGTGAGGGTTGGGTCTGGTGCGGGTTGGGTCTGGTGATGGTGAGGGTCTGGTGCGGGTTAGGGTCTGGTGAGGGTTGGGTCTGGTGCGGGTTGGGTCTGGTGATGGTGAGGGTCTGGTGCGGGTTAGGGTCTGGTGATGGTGAGGGTCTGGTGCAGGTTGGGTCTGGTGATGGTGAGGGTCTGGTGCGGGTTAGGGTCTGGTGATGGTGAGGGTCTGGTGCGGGTTAGGGTTAGGGTCTGGTGAGGGTTGGGTCTGGTGAGGGTTGGGTCTGGTGATGGTGAGGGTCTGGTGAGGGTTGGGGTCTGGTGAGGGTTAGGGTCTGGTGCGGGTTAGGGTCTGGTGAGGGTTGGGTCTGGTGCGGGTTAGGGTCTGGTGAGGGTTGGGTCTGGTGCGGGTTGGGTCTGGTGATGGTGAGGGTCTGGTGCGGGTTAGGGTCTGGTGAGGGTTGGGTCTGGTGCGGGTTGGGTCTGGTGATGGTGAGGGTCTGGTGCGGGTTAGGGTCTGGTGATGGTGAGGGTCTGGTGCAGGTTGGGTCTGGTGATGGTGAGGGTCTGGTGCGGGTTAGGGTCTGGTGATGGTGAGGGTCTGGTGCGGGTTGGGTCTGGTGATGGTGAGGGTCTGGTGCGGGTTAGGGTCTGGTTCCTGCTTTTCTTTCTGCACAGACGGCTCTTTGCACCGGAAGCAAGCCAGATTCTGTCTTCGTGCACGTTGACACACCGATCAGGTTTCCTTTGATTCGCTGTCCGGCTCCTGCTGGTCGTCTCCTGCTGGTCGTCTCCTGCTGGTCGTCTCCTGCTGGTCGCCTCCTGCTGGTCGTCTCCTGCTGGTCGTCTCCTGCTGGTCGTCTCCTGCTGGTCGTCTCCTGCTGGTCGCCTCCTGCTGGTCGTCTCCTGCTGGTCGTCTCCTGCTGGTCGTCTCCTGCTGGTCGCCTCCTGCTGGTCGGCTCCTGCTGGTCGGCTCCTGCTGGTCGTCTCCTGCTGGTCGTTTCCTGCTGGTCGCCTCCTGCTGGTCGCCTCCTGCTGGTCGCCTCCTGCTGGTCGTTTCCTGCTGGTCGCCTCCTGCTGGTCGCCTCCTGCTGGTCGTTTCCTGCTGGTCGCCTCCTGCTGGTCGCCTCCTGCTGGTCGCCTCCTGCTGGTCGCCTCCTGCTGGTCGTCTCCTGCTGGTCGGCTCCTGCTGGTCGGCTCCTGCTGGTCGTCTCCTGCTGGTCGCCTCCTGCTGGTCGCCTCCTGCTGGTCGTCTCCTGCTGGTCGTCTCCTGCTGGTCGCCTCCTGCTGGTCGTCTCCTGCTGGTCGCCTCCTGCTGGTCGCCTCCTGCTGGTCGTCTCCTGCTGGTCGTCTCCTGCTGGTCGCCTCCTGCTGGTCGCCTCCTGCTGGTCGCCTCCTTCCACACCGCAGCGCCGCCGTCGCTGCTAAGCTAACGGCATTAGCATGCACTGCAGCAGAGGAAGGTTTCCCAAGCTTCACGAATCACAAGGATTTATTTTGTTGTGCCGTGGCTGCAGGCCAGGCTGAGTGGAATAATTGATTGTCGATTGATCCTCAGGAGCCGCTGAGGGTGGACCTCGCCACTGCATCACCGCACACACGCCTGTAGCCACGCCTGCGTGTGTTTATGTGCCGTGTCACGCCCGCGACATAATCACATTTACAGGTGATTCCATCAGAATAAAATCAGGAATAAACCACTGAACACAGAGACCTGCATGACCTTTGACACGCGAGGAATGAGAACCAATGACTGGCTGTAGCAGAACACATGAGCAGGAAGTGAAAGTGATGACGGGGCGTGAACCAAAGGCCGACTACGTCGATCCTCCTGCTGCGAAATAAAAAGCACCACCAAACGTTAGCATGCTAAATGCTAACAGCTGTTTATTTACAGAGTTGACACGATTGTTGTTGTTGTTGTTGTTTTGAATGACCTTGATGAGTTCCGGTAAACGTCAGTGTCTGGAGCTAATTTTGTTTCTTTCAGGTATATGTGGCCCATTTCCTCCCCCTCCCCCCTCCTCCCCCCCCCCCCTCCTCCTCCTCATTTAGCGATCAGCCCGTCATCCCGCCGCTCTCATTTATTTGTTTGTTTGCTACTCAGGTGTGTTTATTTTTTCTAAAGGACGGGACGCGGTTGGATTTGCTGTTTGAGCATATTTTCTCCTGTGATAGCATGTTTTGAATTTGACCACTCAGCACAAGGCGTGTCAGAGTGTGTGTGTGTGTGTGTGTGTGTGTGTGTGTGTGTGCTGCTGGTGGGGGCAGGGCCGTACACTCGGGGGTCGCTGCAGCAGTGTGGCGCCACCAAATTGCTTTTCTGGGCGTGTCAGGTTGGAACCGTGGAGGGTGCCGTGGTGCCGTGGTGCCGCCCCCCCCCCCCAGGTTCCTCCTGGCCCCGGGTCACTAACTCAATCACCAGATCAGGGGTAATAATTATTAATGCCCCGTGAGCGTTAACGGTGCGACGGTGATTTATCAAAAATGTCGATTACATTTTGCCCGTGACAACTTTCTGAGGCCGAACCCGCCCCCGGGGAACCCGCCCGGTGGTCCAGACCCGAGCAGGATGTTGTTAGCACAGGAAGCAGTCCATCAAAATAAAAGCATCTATTACTTTTGGCTGTAGATGAGCCCTGATGTCACATTAGCATGCTAGCAGCCTGAACAGCAGCTCTCTGAACTGAATAATATTTCTCTGCTGATATAAGATCAATTAAACAATTGCCATTAATTGATTAGGCCTCTCGACTCAGAGCGTGATGCTACAGAGAGGACCTTTCAAACCAATCTTTATTGATTGCTGCCAATAGATTGGTCCTCACAGGCCTCTGTAATGGTGATGATGGACGTGATCAGCGGTTCTGTCTCTGAAGACCTGGACCTGGACCTGGACCTAGACCTGGACCTGGACCTGGACAACTTCACCACCTCCTCAGATCCTCAGGTACACCTGTGCATGTTTTTGCTGTGTCACACCTGATGAGTGAATCTCCATTTCTAACATTTGGGCTGCGACTCAACGCCATTGCAGAAGAACGGTAAATATTTGTGTTCCTGACGATCACTTATTGATATGATCAGACGACTGGAGGAAGTAAAAGTGTTTTCTGCCTCATCAACCAGACGTGAATTTACAAGCTGCTTCCATCTAGCCTCTTTTTATAGTGTGTGTGTGTGTGTGTGCGCGTGTGTGTGTGCGGTAGGTAAGATGAGCTGGAGAGACGCTGACTGTGTTGAATCTCAGCAGCTCCAGACGCCAGAGCTTCGCTCCTCTCCTCCTCTTCCTCCATCCTTCTCTCCACTTCTGTTTTGTCAGATGGACTGATTAATAGAAAGCAAGCAGAGAGGTTCGCTCAGAAGAAGAGGGACATTCAGAGGACAGAAGAGAGTAGACAGGGGGACAGGGAGATGAGACGCAAGGCAAAGGTCAAACAGAGGTCATCAGATGACCTGTATGCAGGTTAGATAGTAAAGAGGGAGAGAAGGATCTGTCCAGGCTGGACAGACAGAGAGACGGAGACAGGAAGGATGTTCAGCAGAGTGATGAAGGGTAGAGAGGCTAAAGGTCAAACAGAGGTCAGTGTGTAGGAAGATGGAAGAAGTATTTAGAGGAATTCATGAATGAGGAACATGAGAGAGAACAAAGGGGAGTAGAGGCACCTGTTGTGGACCAGGAAGTGATGAAGATTAGCACGAGTGAAGCTAGAAAGGTGATGAAGAGGATGAAGAATGGGAAGGCAGCTGGACCAGAGACATACCTGTGCAGGTGTGGAAGTGTCTAGGAGAGGAAGCTGCAGAGTTTTTAACGGGTTTGTTGAATACAATCCTAGAGGAAGAAGATGAAGAGGAACGGAGGAGAAGAGTTCTGGTGTTCTTCAAGAAGAAGGGAGACAAACAGAGTTGTGGAAACTACAGGAGGATAAAGCTGATGAGATACGATGAGGTTATGGGAGAAGGTGGTTGTGACTAGACTGAGGACAGAAGTGAGTATTTGTGAGCAGCAGTATTGCTTCATGCAGAGGAAGAGTACTACAGACGCAACATTAGCATTGAGGCTAGCAATGGAGAAGAACAGGGAAGGTCAGGAGGAGCTGCATTGTGTCTTTGTAGATCTAGAGAAAGCCTAGGAGAGGGGGGTCAGAGGGGTGAGGACAGCCATGATGGACGGCTCAGAGACAGTGGTGAGGACAGCCATGATGGACGGCTCAGAGACAGTGGCTCCGAGGAAAAGACAGGAGGCGGAGCACTGGAGCCTCCGGTCGCCATGGTGATCTCCGAGGTGATGACTGTCCCCACTTTCCCCGGGAAAGGAGAGAGTGATGGAGAAGTTGAGCGGAGAGGAAAATAGAAATGAAAGTGAGTTTATTTTTACTTTTAGTTCTGTCTGATTTGACGTGGCAGAAATGAATGTGTCGTAAATAAAGTGGAAAATGTGACGTCATGTGTTTATGAAAGTCATCTGGTTGTGATACATACATTTTATGAGTTTAAAGAGTTCACATTTCATTTCCAGGATGTTTTTCATCTTTAATTTAATTTACATTTCAGCGGAACATATTTTTGTGACGCACTTCCTGATTTGTAAATAAAGATCTTTGAGTCAGAAAATAAAATTCACAGATTTTCATCTTCTGACGCGCAACATAAATGCACGCAGCTTCGGGCACGCGCTGAGTGCTCGCCGCGGCACACCGGGGCCCGACGGCGGCGTCGCATCAGCACCAACGCGGGGTGGCATCGATCACAAGCCGCGCTGCCGAAAGGACGACTGTTCGTGTGTCCAAGGGTGCGCGCATGAGCTCGTGCACACACGGTGGACACGGAGGGCATCGCGGACATCGGGACACTGAACACACCGTCCCGGCTGGCGGGGCGCACGGAGGCCCGCTGACGCGCGGCCGAACCCGGGCAGCGGACCTCAGAGCAGCGTCTCCCCGGCCCGCGCGCACCGCACACCGGATGAGTCCCACAGAGAAACCACGGCGAAAGACGCCGTAGAATAAATGTAATAAAATGAGGAAAAACCGGCCTTTTTTCTCTATTAAATTGTGATTATAGTTTTAATAATTATTATTATTCCTAGTTATTATTATAGTCACCATAAATTGATAGAACAATGATCAGTTCTACATTCTGACCCTCATCCGAGGCCTCGTCTGTGCAACTCATTATATTCCAACTTTATTTTACGCCATATTTATTCGTGGATTATATGTTAACAGTTTTAATTTTAAAATGTTGGATTTATTGTCAAATGACTGGAATAATGGTCGCACTTATTTTAGACTCAGCAAACAGGCCTGAGATGATTTCTGTCTGCAATAAAGGTTCATTTGATAAAAATTTTTTTTTCATTTGTTCGTTTTTGTTCGGTAAACCAAAAATACACGCACGTGCACGTGCGTGTATTTTTCCCATGCAGAATAAGGAATGAGCAGCGGCAGCGGGACGGAGTCGGGACAGAGCTTTTTATTAAACGTTATGAAAACAGGATTGTCAACAACGTTCCACTTTGTTTGTTGTTTGGTGACGTCATGACGTTCATTGAATAAATATAGAAATGATATGTACAGATATACATTAACAGTTCAATTGATGCTTTCAAATCTAATCGCGAAATAATAAAAACGTGATTAAAGGAAGGAAACTGTCGGCCCGATTGTGTTTGTCTCAGTAAAAATAGATTTCCGTTTCCGGTCGGACCTTCTGCACAATATTATCAGTGTGAGGAGCAGAACGAACCTCGGAACGCAGAGAGGATCCGGGTCCCTGCAGGACGGGACGAGCCCCCCCCCCCCCCCCGCAGCGTCAGTTTGGCGCATAGAGGTTTAGCAGCGGATGCGGTTCTGGATCGTCCAGAGAATGACGCTGCATGGCCAGGTCGGGTCCGTCTGAGCGCGTGCTCGTGCGTTAAACATGTTGCTAGGATACCACAGAGACAGTTCATGCTGCACAAACAAACATCTGAAGTAAGAGAAACTATTTACACGTTCAGATCCGGCTCGGTGCGGCTCTTTGTTCTCCTGTTTTTAAACAATAGAAAAGTTGATTGAAGACACGTCATGTCCCGCGGGCGGGTGGGGGCACCTCCCCGGCAGGACGGGGACGGGGACGGGGACGGGGACGGGGACGGGACCATGCTTTCCATGACAGGTGGATTTAAGACTAGAGGTTACCGTACATGTCCTGCATGCAGGGGGGGGGGGGGGGGGGGGGGTATTGCTTGTTGCGGGTCTTTTTTTGTTTTGATCAGTTTTAAGACGAAGTTAAGAGAGAAGTTAAGTCCAGCTACCTGATCCCGCGTGCTCACCTGTCCGGTGAAACACCTTTAAGACTCAAAACGCGCGCCTGAAGTCTCTGTGGAGGAATAAACCAAAGACACTCCGCAGGTCACATGAAGAAGTCCGCGCCGGCACCGGCACCGGCACCGGCACCGGCACCGGCCTGCTTCCCGGACGCGTCTCTCGGGCCGTAGGACCGGCTGGCCAGCTTCTCGTACTTCTCCTTGTACGCGTCCCGCTCCTTGGCGAGGCGCGCCACGTCCTGCTTCAGCTGCTCCACCTGGCTCTGCAGCGTGCACTTCTCGGTCTCCAGCATGTGTCTCTGCTGGACGCGCTTGAAGCGGCAGGACTGCGCGTACCCGCGGTTCTTCAAGGTGCGCCGTTTCTGCTTCAGGCGGATCACCTCCTCCTTGCTGAAGCCGCGCAGCTGCCGGTTGAGTTCGCGCACCGTCATGCTGACCAGCTGCTCGTCCGAGAAGCGCTCCTCCAGGCGGGCGTGGTGGTGGTGGTGGTGGTGGTGGGCCTGGTGCAGGTGGTGCCCCCCCGAGGCCGTGGACAGGTCCTCGCCCACGTACTGCTGCGAACGGAAGCCGTCGTAGGCCTGGTGGTGCTGATGGTGGTGCGCGTTCCCGATGAGGGCCTCCACCGCGTCCTCCGGGGTCAGGTTGAGCGCCTCGGGGTTGATGTGGTGCTGGTAGCTCGGGATCCAGTACAGATCCTCCAGCGGGGGCTTCCCCCGCGCCGCCGCCCCCCCCGCCGAGGCTCTGGTGGGGCTGCGCTCCGGGGCTCGGGGCGCAGAAGCTCGGCGATGACGGCACGGAGGAGCAGGGGCGTGCTGATCGGGGTGGAGGACAGCGAGCCCGACGGGAGGCGGTGCCCGTAGCGCTCCGCCTCCGGGGGCTCCTTCTTCACCTCGAACTTCATCAGGTCGAAGTCGTTCACGTACTCGATGGCCAGCGGGCTGCTGGGCAGCTCCGCGCTCATGGCGAGCTCGGTGGCCATTTCAGTCCATGCAGCCGACCCAACGGCGGGCCCCCCCCTCGGATGCAGATTGCGAGGCTGTATGGTGTATATATAGACTCACGCGCGCGCGCGCCCGCCCGCTGCAGGGCCGGTGGATAAACTTTTTAAGGCTGCTCTGCGCTAACTTCTATATATAGTGGCGTGAATTTACGCACGCATGTGAATGAACGGATCCACTCTGCTCGCAGGAGCCCCGGGGCGGAGGGAACGCGAGCCCGGTGAACCGGACACACCGGCCCGTCCTGTCCTCGCGTCACCTCCCGGTGATTTACTGTTATAAATATTCTCCCAGCACCTTGCCGTGCAGCTTGCTCAAGGAGTCCCGGGCAGAGAGGCTCAAAGTTCCACACCGGACGGAGCGTGGCGGTGCGTAAAGGTGCGCCAAGAAGCGCGCTGGAGTAGAGATCCGGAGGGACTGGCCCCGTTGTCTTGAATCTGAAAGCTGCGCTCCACGGTCCTGCCCCCGCCACCCCCCCCCCAACCCCACCCCTCACCGGGGCGCGCGGCTCACCTGGCCCGCTGACTGCGCGTTATTAAATCCAGTCCTCGCAAACTGTCCCTCACGGCTTCACGTAGAGTCAACGAGGCGCGGGGAGGCAACCCGTCTTATAAAGACCGCGTGGCCCCCGACACGCCCACCCAGAGGCGTGACGGGCCAATGGGAGGAGACCAGAGCGTCCCAGGCCGAGCGGAGCAGCGAGAACAGGTGCAGCAGACCCCCCCTCTAGTGACGGAGCAGGTGCTACTGCACGGAGGAACGGCTGGGAACGGGGAGACGGTCTTCTCCGTTTCACCGGAGCGTCCGTTACGTAACGGGGCTGCGCGCGCGAGCTCGTGTTTCAGAATCACTGCAGGGGTTAATCCGTCAGGTTCGCGCTCCAGACAGAAGCTGAAGGGTCACAGCATGAAAGCCCGAACCCCCAACCGGGTCAGGGTCCCGGAGGCTTCCAGAACGAACCGCGATTCAAGAAGGAACGCATCTTACCTTTGGAATGTGGAGGTGTATTCCAGAACAACTTCTGTCTTTAATCTCGTTGCATCATTCATGACGTCACAGCTCTGGTCGATCCCAAGCAGACCTCAGATCAGACCGAGACCGGGTACCAGAAGAAGTCCCGGATCAGAGAGGCCTCTGGAGGAGCGGGATAAGAGTCCTCAGGACCCGGACCTGGACCGGATTAAAGGGTCTCTAGAAGAACTGGAGACCCTGGTCCGTGGAGTCCGTAAAAACACTTACTGATCGATTTATTATTGGCTACACCTGATCAACAGCAGGTTTTCCTCCGTAAATTTAAATGAAAATATTTCTGCGGTTTAGTGACTTCAGTAAGAGATCATTGATTGGTGATACCCGCCCCAATAAAGGATCGAAAGGTTTGTGTGAAAACGACTAGAACCGTTTTATTAATGCGTACAAAATCGAATCATGTATCGATGACCGAAATAAAATGTTTTATTAGCTTCTGATCAGAATCTCACAGACAGCCCCGATCTATCAATATGGAACGAAGAAAAGAGGAGAAAACATCAATCGATATGAGGCCGCGCCTCCCGCGCGTGATTGGCTCGTGTCGCATTTTCATTCGTAATTAACCACAAACTACTTCCGGTCTCACCTCCGCGGATCGCGGAGCCGGTCTGACGGGGGAGAGCTGCTGAGCTCCCTCCGGTCCGACGTGCCCCCCCCCCCGGCCGGAAATCCGCTGGCGAGGATGAAAAGAAGGAGAGGTGGAGGGATGGAAATCTTTAGTTAAGGGTTTTCAGGATCCGTGCAGAGCTCAGCAGTCCGCATTGACCCCCCCATAAGAAGATCTGGGGGGGGGGGGGTCCACAGCCCGACTCGACTCACGTCAGGCTTTTCTTTGTCCTTCTGCCGTGGACTTCGCTGCAGATGCGTTTCTACCGGGTAAGCAGGGCAAGGTGAGGATCCGGGCCGGGGGGGGGGGCTTTGTTACCTCCGGGGGGGCTTTGTTACCTCCGCTAAGCCACGAGTGCTGCTGAGGAGGAATCAGCAGTCAGAGCGCGCGCACACGCACACACACACACACCCGTTTGTTCGTCAGCAGCTCCTGATGACGTCACTGACTGGTCAGCTGGGAGAGACAAGATGGCGGCGTCGATATAAATAATAATAATAATAATAAATCAGATTATTAGAGCAAACAGAATTAAAGAAAAAAACAAAGTGAAAAGTGAGTGGAAGCCTTTATCACTAATCACTAATCAATCAAACAGGTATGGGGCGTGTCCTGCTCGCTTTTTAGCATCCTATTGGCCGAGGATTCCAGGAAAACCTTAAAGGCAAAACCATCTTCTCACTTCAGCGGTTCAGGAGGACGTCCCTGCAGGAACGTCCCTGCATGGACGTCCATGAACGTCCCTGCATGAACGTTCCTGGACGTTTGTTCCTGGACGTTTGTTCTGGACGTTTGTTCCTGGACGTTTGTTCCTGGACGTTTGTTCCTGGACGTTTGTTCCTGGACGTTTGTTCCTGGACGTTTGTTCCTGGACGTTCGTTCCTGGACGTTCGTTCCTGGACGTTTGTTCCTGGACGTTCGTTCCTGGACGTTCGTTCCTGGACGTTCGTTCCTGGACGTTTGTTCCTGGACGTTCGTTCCTGGACGTTCGTTCCTGGACGTTCGTTCCTGGACGTTCGTTCCTGGACGTTCGTTCCTGGACGTTCGTTCCTGGACGTTCGTTCCTGGACGTTCGTTCCTGGACGTTTGTTCCTGGACGTTTGTTCCTGGACGTTTGTTCCTGGACGTTTGTTCCTGGACGTTTGTTCCTGGACGTTTGTTCCTGGACGTTTGTTCCTGGACGT
>NC_090905.1:15071143-15080161 GCF_040956055.1 Brachionichthys hirsutus | reverse complement strand
CCGATACATCAGCCGTAATCATCACAGAGGAGGAGGGGCTTCCACATGTGAGGCGTTCAGCCAGGTGCCTTTTCTATCTATAACAGGCAGAAACCTGGAGCAGAGCCTCCACTGACCACGACGATACTTTCTCTGCTGCCCCCAAGTGGTCAATAAGTGAACTTTAACAAACTGAGTCCGGTTCAGTTCCTCACTGCCTCAGGATCTGGATACTGATCCGGATCAGCTGTTCACAGCAACTTCAAGACGGCGTGTCTGTCTCCGGCTCTGAGGTCGTGTCAGCGCGACCTCGCCGGGGCTCCGCCTCCTCCGTCGTCGGTGGTTACCGGCATAGAAGCACTTTTCTGCTGATTGGTTTAGCCGGAGTCTCTTAATATCATATTGATGATAATTTCCCTGTAATGCACCATTTGCACTAATCGTGATGCAGGAAGTGACTAATGACATGTGACCGCCGCCGCCGCCGCCGCCGCCCACTCCTCAACGCTTCGTCTCCTGATTGTCCCAAAGAGACGAAACGTGACGAGACCACCATAAGCCACCTGAGGGCCGTCCCAGAATGCATCGTGAGCAGGGGCAGCAAAAATGAAAGCTACCGTTTAGGTTAAAGACGCCATTAAACGTTATATGAATACAAAAATAACCATGAAATAATGTGAAAGAAGGTTGCATAATTTAAACTCTCTCTTCATGCCGGGTTTTATTTGTGCACCCCGATCCAACGATCTGTAGATTTCTCTCCTCTTTCGGTGTGATTTGGGTGTGAAATCGATGTTGGGGGGGCCATCTCCAGCCCCGTAGCAGAATCATGATAATAATCAGAGAGGGGTAATACCGTTGGTCATAGCCGGGCTCCAGAAATAAATACACATTTATGTCTTTCAGCGAGGAGAAGCGAAGATGGTGTTTTCTAGCCCTGGATTGTTTCTCCTGCTCCTCTGCTGCTGGGGGGGGGGGGGGGGGGGGTCACTTGATTCTGAGGTCTTCTCTTTGTTCCTGGCTGTAATTTAGGAAGAAAGCGGCACCAAAGTCTCATCAATCCAGAAACGTCCTGATGTCAGTCGGTCAGCGTGACGAAGGCCTGGCGCCTCCTCTTCTTCACGCCGTCTCACGCCGTCTCACGCCAGGATCAGCTAATTGGGGGTTAATTTTCCTCGGTGAAGACACGATGAGCCAATCAGCATTGGATCCGTGTTTACGGAGTCGTTTTACATTTGTTCTTCTTCTGCTTCTGTTCAGTTCAGACGAAGTTTCAAAGAGGCGACGACGACCCACCAGTCGCCAAACCTCAACTGGCCCCACTGTGCCCGCCTCCCGATGACCGCCAGGTCTTTGTCCCTCATTTTAACTTCATTAAAGTCTCTGGATGGACTCGTTTAGACGCCGACGTCCACGCCATGCCGGGGTGGATCAATAATGCTCATAGATCAGGTCAGTTGCTCTCTGGATGGGATTTGCATATATAGAGGCGGGTTTACCCATGCGCTCTCCGGACGTCCATCAGGGGAGGAGGAGGTGACAGGTAACATGAGACGTCCAATCACCTGGCTCATCGTCTAATGAGGTCAGGCTGGCGGTCGAAGCCAATCACAGGGGACGGTGTCCAGACTTAGGTTTTACATTTTGATTGGGCTTCGTTAAACTCTCTTTTCCCATGTTTCTCCACTATTCTGTCTCTTTTGGGTCTTTATTGACCCAAAACAAACGGTCCAGTCGGTCCTCGGTAGTTCGGTGGGTCTGTCCTCGCGTCTGGAACAAGTCACAGTACTGAGACGCTAATGACAAGAGAGCCGCCTGATCTGGTCCCCCCGGCCCCCCCGGTCATGGACTCTTCCCACCGCTCTGGTTATTGTTAATCTCATCATATGTCCCCCCGGTCCCCCCGGTCCCCCCGGTCATGGACTCTTCCCACTGCTCTGGTTATTGTTAATCTCATCATATGTCCCCCCGGTCCCCCTGTCCCCCCTGGTCCCCCCGGTCCCCCCGGTCATGGACTCTTCCCACTGCTCTGGTTATTGATAATCTCATCATATGTCCCCCCGGTCCCCCTGTCCCCCCTGGTCCCCCCGGTCCCCCCGGTCATGGACTCTTCCCACCGCTCTGGTTATTGTTAATCTCATCATATGTCCCCCCGGTCCCCCCGGTCCCCCTGGTCCCCCCGGTCCCCCCGGTCATGGACTCTTCCCACTGCTCTGGTTATTGATAATCTCATCATATGTCCCCCCGGTCCCCCTGGTCCCCCCGGTCCCCCCGGTCATGGACTCTTCCCACCGCTCTGGTTATTGTTAATCTCATCATATGTCCCCCCCGGTCCCCCCGGTCCCCCTGGTCCCCCCGGTCCCCCCGGTCATGGACTCTTCCCACTGCTCTGGTTATTGATAATCTCATCATATGTCCCCCTGGTCCCCCTGGTCCCCCGGTCCCCCCGGTCATGGACTATTCCCACCGCTCTGGTTATTGATAATCTCATCATATGTCCCCCTGGTCCCCCTGGTCCCCCCGGTCCCCCCGGTCATGGACTCTTCCCACTGCTCTGGTTATTGATAATCTCATCATATGTCCCCCCGGTCCCCCTGTCCCCCTGGTCCCCCCGGTCCCCCCGGTCATGGACTATTCCCACCGCTCTGGTTATTGATAATCTCATCATATGTCCCCCTGGTCCCCCTGGTCCCCCCGGTCCCCCCGGTCATGGACTCTTCCCACTGCTCTGGTTATTGATAATCTCATCATATGTCCCCCGGTCCCCCCGGTCATGGACTCTTCCCACTGCTCTGGTTATTGATAATCTCATCATATGTCCCCCCGGTCCCCCCGGTCATGGACTCTTCCCACCGCTCTGGTTATTGTTAATCTCATCATATGTCCCCCCGGTCCCCCCGGTCATGGACTCTTCCCACTGCTCTGGTTATTGATAATCTCATCATATGTCCCCCTGTCCCCCCTGGTCCCCCCGGTCCCCCCGGTGTCATGGACTCTTCCCACTGCTCTGGTTATTGATAATCTCATCATATGTCCCCCTGGTCCCCCTGGTCCCCCTGGTCCCCCCGGTCCCCCCGGTCATGGACTCTTCCCACTGCTCTGGTTATTGTTAATCTCATCATATGTCCCCCCGGTCCCCCTGGTCCCCCCGGTCCCCCCGGTCATGGACTATTCCCACCGCTCTGGTTATTGATAATCTCATCATATGTCTCGTTCCGCTAGATAAAAGCCCCGCCTCCATCAGTGCTCCCCATTTTCACTCAAATCAAATAGTTAGCGAACACAAGCTGCCCGCGCCGCTGCAGTAATGCAGTTTGTCATAATTAAGTGTCGAGGCTAATTAATTAAATGCTCAGAGGGCTAATCAGTGCGTTCTGCAGCTGCCCCGCTGCATGATGGGAAAGGAGACGGGACGAATGGGGCAGATATCACTCCTGACGGCTCGGCCTGAACGGGAATGACAAAGTTAATTGTGGAGACGTCTTCCTGTCCATGTCCTCAAGGATCAGGACAACACACACACACACACACACACACACACACACACAGCTCATTTCCAATCCCACCATCACTTTCCAGTTTGCATTGAATTGCTTGAATTCACTGAGTATTGATTGAGTAAATGTGCTAATGAAAGTGATGCACAAAGACAGTTCATTAAAGTTGGGCTTGATTAAAGGAGAGCTCACACACAGACACACACACACACACACACGCAGAGACACACACAGACACAGACACACACACACACACGCAGAGACACACACACACACGCAGAGACACACACAGACACAGACACACAAACACACACAGTCTTATTCTTTGAAATGTTTTTACAGTTTTTTTCCTGTTAGATTCAGTTTCCCAGCCGAAACTCCTAATTATTGATGCCATTGATCGAGTTAATGACAATGACAACTGGTGAGAGCTCTAACTGGGCGATCTCTTTACACAATGAGAGCTCTAACTGGGCGATCTCTTTACACAATGAGAGCTCTAACTGGGCGATCTCTGTACACAATGAGAGCTCTAACTGGGCGATCTCTTTAACCGATGAGAGCTCTAACTGGGCGATCTCTGTACACAATGAGAGCTCTAACTGGGCGATCTCTTTAACCAATGAGAGCTCTAACTGGGCGATCTCTTTAACCGATGAGAGCTCTAACTGGGCGATCTCTTTACACAATGAGAGCTCTAACTGGGCGATCTCTTTAACCGATGAGAGCTCTAACTGGGCGATCTCTTTAACCAATGAGAGCTCTAACTGGGCGATCTCTTTAACTGATGATAGCTCTAACTGGGCGATCTCTGTACACGATGAGAGCTCTAACTGGGCGAGCTCTTTAACCATTGAGAGCTCCAGCTGGGCGATCTCTTTAACCGATGAGAGCTCTAACTGGGCGAGCTCTTTAACCATTGAGAGCTCCAGCTGGGCGATCTCTTTAACCGATGAGAGCTCTAACTGGGCGATCTCTTTAACCGATGAGAGCTCTAACTGGGCGATCTCTTTAACCGATGAGAGCCCTTGTTCCACACCAGAGGCTCTCTGAGCTTCCAACCAGATGCTGTCATCCATTCAGCAGCAGCTCTAAGACCAGCTAGAATTTGGTGTCACTCATTAATAGTTGTGAAGTATCGTTTAGCAGAAGTAATCTCTGAGTGTCGGGTATTTCTCTCTCCATAATTTCTGATAGGCTGCCAGCAACAGTTTCCCAGAAGTTTTTAAATCAAGCTGATCCAGATCTGGTTCTGGACTCGGGTTTGGTTTCTTTGAAGGCAGCTGGAGTTTTGTCTCATCATCATCTGAGCTGATGATGTTTGTGTGTAATGATCCGGATGGAGACCCGCATTGGTGGGGGCGTTAGTGGGGGGGGGCAGGTGGGGCTCTTTACTGCCTCTGGAGGTTGCAGTTCAGCCCTTCGCCCCCTGTTACTGACCCCCCCCCTGAGGGCATTGTGAGAGCGCTAAGTGCTTGACCACGCAGAGGAAGTTAGCTTGGAGAATAGGAAGTGCTTGGCGCAGCAAGTCAGGGACTAAAAACTTCGCTAAGTTTCTCTCCATCCATCCTCCCTGGTCCCCCCCCCCCCCCCCCTCTCTTATTTCCTCCCTTGAAATTTCTCTTAGGAGATTATCTGCAGGTAAGCTTGTTTCCTCCGCTGCCTGCGTCAGCAGCTCCCCCCGTGCTGACCACTGAGGGATGAGGACCGGCGGAGAGGGCTTGTGGGGTGGTCAGCGAACAAGAGAGGAAGGAAGCGGCGGCGAGCGGTGGGGGTGTGGGGGAGGATGACTGGATTGGCGTGAGGGCCTCGCCAGTCGGTTCTAACATGCCGTGACGACATCATAAGACCGAGCAAATGACTGCTGCCATTCCAGGGAGGGGGGGGGGCACAAAGCTGTCCCCTGGCGGAGGCGGCTTCGTCTCAACGCACCTCCTCCTGTCAGACGCACGCCTCCATTCCTCCGCTGGGCCCCGAGCAGACTTTGTGTTCTCCTCCTCAGGTTCTGGGAGCCCAGGTTTGTTTTAACAGGTACAGATTACTGTGACCATTCTGAAAGGTGATTGGTCCGTGGATGCAGCCGGGTCCAAGGCTCCCTGGAGTCCTGTGCTAGCAGCGGCTAATGTAGCTACGAGCAGGAGCGAGCTACAGGAACTCTGTAAGCTCTCTGGCCCAGGTTTAAGATGTAGTTCAGGTAAAGGTAAGGCAAGAAGAGAGAGTGTGTGTGTGAGTGTGTGTGTGTAGGTGTGTGCGCGCTGCGAGGCTTACTATGGCTCTACAAACAGGGTTTCCATCTCCTTTCAGGCTTTGGCGGTGGGGAGGAGGGATTGGAGGTGCTCCTCGGTAGAGGGGACAGATAACCGGAGAGGAGAGGGGGATGAAAGGATGTTCTCCTCCAGACACGGAGGAGGAATCTGCTCAAATCTCCCCTTGTTAGAGAAGAGGAGAGAGGCTTCCATTGATCCCCCGCTCCTCTCCGGCTCCGACATCCAACTACTCACTTCCCTTCTCCTGATCTTCTCCTCTTTCACCCGTTTTCTGTTCCTTTGATCATTCCCTGTATTGTTTTCTATCTGACAGTCCAGCTGGGGGAGCAAAGAAGAGAAGAAACACACCGTTTAACTCTCAGAAGTTTTCATTCATTAGTTTGCTGTGGAGTTTTATTTTTGGATTCATTCTTTCAGCCGATAGCGTTCCACAGTACCGGACATAAAATTCCAACAAATTCAAGCTGGTGCCATTTTAAGACACACCAGCAGCAACAAAAGCAAAAGCAGACCAAATTCCTGACAAACAGATCCCCGAGGAGCAAAGAGGAGGAGGCACCTCCCTGAAAACAGGGGCATGCATGCAGGTAGGGGAGGAGGGGCCGGGGCACCTGCGAGCCCCGAGGGATGAATGAATCAATCTGCTGCTGCTCATTAGCAGGTGCCGCTCCGGCATCGTCACCCTGTCAACTCCTAATTAAAGAAGAAGGAGAGCCAGAGTCCCTCCAGAATCAAGTCTTCAGCTGGAAGTGACTGACACGCCCCTTCTCAGAAACACAATGTAGGAAAGGTAGGTTCTAATTTTATAACGTCCACGAATGAGGTGAGGAGAGGAAATGAGACTCCGATCGTCTTTATGAAGGGTTATCACATGAATCGTGCTTGTTTCCACGGTTACAAGTTGAACTTGGGGTCTTCCAGGTCATAAATTCTTCAGTTCTTATTCACAAGTATAAGCTTTGACATTCAGTGTGTCGTATGTTTAGCTTCTCCTCTGTCGAAACGTGTAAGAGGTGTACTTTATTTGCTATGTTGGAGGCGAGGCCTTTGATAGCTAGCCAGCCCCCCCTTAGCGGTGCGGACCGAGCCGCTAGCCGTCTAACACCAAGGCGGCTGGAGGAAGCGTAGTCCAAAGCCCGCTACGGTTCACCACCAGTGTCACGGGCCAAACCATCAGTCCAGATAAGCAGACAAATCGGGGCAGGGCCAGGCAAAGAGACGGTTCCAGGAATCAGTGAAATCCCTTAGAGGGGAGCCTCTAAAGAGGGCGGGGTTGACCCTAAATCACTCCTGCAGCACGCCGTCCAATTCTCATCATCGTTGGGATGCAGAGTAAAAACGCAGCAGTGAAATGAAGAGGCGCCAACAAACATGATCTTTACTGCCGCCGCCTGGCGCCTCCGATAGGAAGCCGTGGTCTCCGCTGACATTTTCAGCTACTTTAATTACTCGCCGCTGATTACGCCACTTGTGGTTTTATTTCGTCTCTTTCTAATGGGTCTGGTTGCGTCGTGGTGTCAGCCTCATGGTGGCTGGTTCCGGTCCGCTGTGAGGCACCGCAGACGGATCAAAGAGAACGATCCGTTCGCTCACATGTATTGATTGTGTTGATTAGCATGCTTGTATTTTATTAGCCAATCGCAGCAGTCGTCTGAAATGTTCATAGCATTTCCGAGATTTCCAGGCACCGTCAGGACCGTTCTACAACAACCTGGACCGGGTTGTTGGTTCTCGTCCATTGCGTTTGCAGATTGAGGAGGAGTTTGGGGCGACGTCCTTGAACAAAGACTTGGCCTCACACGACGGGCCGACTTCGTCTTCTTGTCCTTACAGCGGCACCGATGGCCATGGATTCCCATTTGGGTCCCGGACTCGGTTCAACCTCCAGGGACTGTGATCGTTGGATGGATCTATTGCCCAGCAGCTTCCTCTCTGCTCTACGTGCTTCGTTGGCTTTTGTCGCCATCATGTCTGTGTGAAATGTAAAATAGTTGAAGTTCGGCTTTAACGCTCCTACTGCACGTATCTATATCAAACCGCCCGTCCTGTCCTTATCGGCAGCAATCGATCGGTACCTTGTGCCGGTCGAGGCTTGAGCAGGAGGTGGAGGTTTTCACCTCCATCCGTCATGCACACTGTAGCACCTGAAGGGGAGATGATCCATGTTGGTGGGCCGAGGGATGATGATGATGATGATGATGATGAATATATTTATCCTGAGTGACGGAGTAACGAGGTATCTTCAAGGGTGAGAATATGGTGAAAAGCGTCGCTGAGGAGACAGGACGCTCTGGATCACCTGTAGACCCCCCCTCCCACTCCACTGTGAGCCTCTAATCATTGAGAACCCCCCCACATCATGTGGGGCTGTGCCCTACATCGGCGTTCAACCACATGTCTGCAGAAGTTGCTCTAAACGCTCCGTAAGCACTTTAACAGAAGCGCTTGTTCTTTTTCTGCTTTCTTGTTGTTTTGTCCCCCCCCCCCTTAAAAACACCTGCTTTCTGACACTCATTAAAATAGAAAAGAAGAAAACATCAAGAGATGGAAGCGAGGCGCTCTCACGCCCGCCTCGCTTCAACCTGCGGTCACAAAGAGCCGTCACAGCGCCGGGTGGCGTGCTTGTTAGCGGAGTTTCTGTTTTCAGCTCACCAGCCGTCTCACATAAAGATGATCAATTATGGATAAAATGGGGGCTTCTCCTGATTCTCTTCTCCCTTTCTTCATGCAGCCTGTCCTCCGTTGAATTCCAGAGTGAGGCGCTGAGGAGCAGGGCGTCCGCCGGGTCACAGGTCCCGACAGGTTCCTGCTAGGAGGTAAAAGTGGCGCCGTCTTCCAGCTGTTTCTCTAAAACTCACGATAACGTCACGCCTCCCCTCCTCCCCCCTCCTCCTCCCCCCTCCATCACGTTCATTCATAATTTATCCGGAGGCTGATTTCCTGCCGACACAATCCCAGAGCAGTGGTGCAAACTCTCTCCGGTTTCACTCGGGCTGCGTGGTCACTTCCTGCTGCAACAGGAAGCAGGTGTCGATAAGTACAGGAAGTGAAAACTGGCACCAGCCTCAGGTGAGTGCGTCCTCTTAGGTGTTAAATATCCCTTACCGGCTGTCCCTGCAACACACACACACACACACACACACACACACAGTAGCTGCAGATTTGCTACCTTTCATAACATTTCCGGATCGTTGTCTCAGAGGTGAGACGAGCAGCAGTCATCTTGTGCGTCCACAGACGGGGTGCGTTCCAGTGGGGGGGGGGGGGGCTGCATG